>NC_048300.1:106684291-106984291 GCF_013100865.1 Trachemys scripta elegans
GCCCCCCCCCCCCGCGGAATGCCGCGCCGCGCTCCCCCCGCCGCCCCTTACCAGGTGCCGCCCCAAGCATGTGCTTGGGTGCCTGGTGCCTGGAGCCGGCCCTGGTGCTCTCCTGCATGTTGCAAGGAATTCCAGCTGAAGCATGTCCACTAACTGGGACAGTACATCATGAGGAGAGAAATGATCTCTTAGGAAATCAGGCCCTAAAAATTATTTTAAAATGTGAAAATGGCCACTTGATAGGGGCACAAAAGATGCAAAGATCAAAGCACAAGAGTTAAGTTGGTTCAACTAAACCTGTTTTTGTAAAATAAATAAGTAGTCAGGATAGGAAAGCAAAGGCACAGAACTTGCCTTACAGTCTGTGAGGGCATTTACAGACCTAACACAGAGACTAATGGTCTGTCTGTACTGTAATTAATGTCAGCCCATGCCAGCTGACTCGAGCTAAGGTGCTCTTTAATTGCAGTGTACACATTCGGGCTCGGGCTGCATCCCAAGCTCTGGGATGCTGTCATCTCACAGTGTCCTAGAGTCCAGGCTGGAGCCCAAGCCCGAATGTCTACATTGCAATTAAACAGACTCTTCGCCTGAGTCCTGTGAGCTTGAGTCAGCTGACATGAGCAAGCCATGAGTGTCAAAATTGCAGGGAATGAAGAAGCAGTACTGGGCAAAGCAGGCCCTTCCCTGCCCCTCAGCAGCTGTGAAGCATACTCCAAATGGAGGATCTGCTCAAAAGGGGACTCACTCTGTCAGTCTGGGAAAGGGCGGGGGGAAAGAAAATGAAGGAGAAGTAGTTGGTTTGCAGCTTTTGGAGGCAAAGCGACCCAAAAGAAGGGGTCTGGACTGTGGCCAAGACTCAACTGGGAGGATAGGGAACTGACCTTTTTCCCCTTTCTTTCTCCCTGCTGAGGGAAAATAACTGGGAACTAGGAAGAGAGTTGAGGAATGCTTATCTGACTGACTGAACTGCTGACACTGATTGGGAACTCCATGTTGAGGGGGCGCCTATGCACCAAATTGAAGAGAGAGCGGGGATGTAGGAAGTGGATCAAGGGAAGCTGGTCACTTGCATCAGAAAGAGGTGACCAAGACTGTACTTGGGCCAGGTCCTGGGTTCCCCTACCTCCTCCCCTTCCTCCATGCCAGGACTTTGGGGGCTGAAGGGACTGTTGAGCGATGGCCTGCCCACTAGGCCTGCTGGCCATTGAGTGAAAACTACTACACAGTCCCACAGGGCAAAGGAGGGGAATGGAATATGAACAATGAGAGAAAATAATAATAAATGAGAAAATAAACACAACTAAAACCAAAAGATAAGTGCTGTCTCTTGGCCATTCAGTGGTAGTCGTGCACATGGGCTCCAATTTGCCTATCAAATTGCCTATCAATTTGCCTATCAATTGAGAAAAAAGTCAAACTAATTTCTAAGAATGGGTCCTTGTAAGTTTTCTTAAGCTTATTATTATCTTTGCCAAGAAAGCTTTCCAAAAATATACAAACCTACTGAATAGTTTATACAAATGCAGTTTCTGTTGCAAATATACTCCATGTATTTACAATTCCTAAGCAGTATGATTGATAAATGATATAATTATAACTGGGGATGGGTGAACCTTGTAGAGTTCATGCTTCCATGAATCTCTTGAACCAATTGTTTGGAGGTTCACAGGGTTGGCAAAACTAGTGTGAGTTTACACACTTTCCCCTCTATAATTTAACCCGCGTTTATTCCACACAGGAAATAATTTTAAAATAGATTTTTCCAGCTAAAGGGAAGTCTGTGCTTTGTTTATATAGCATGATATATGTATGTGTCTTCTCCATGTACCAGTACCAATTTTGGAGGAAGTTCTTTTCCAAAAAAACCCAAACATTTTCAAAGAAAGCACTTTAAAAATGTTTTATTGAAAACCCCATTTTCTGTGGTAAAAGCAGTTTTGATGGAAAATTTTTGACTAGCCTTACCTCAAAGGTAATGCAGCTGTGGGTGTTTCTCATAGAAGTTCAGGCTGCATCATAGATGAGCACTGAATAAAAAGGCACTGAGGTGTCTGGAATGGACTATAACAACCAAGAATCAGTAGTACAGATTCTGCCTTCTATCAAAAGGTTATGAAATAGTATTGTAAAAAATCCCCCTCTAATTATGTTAAAGACAATAACAATGGAGAAAAGTTACAAACGTAAGGATCAGATTGCATACTGGCTTATTTTCTAAACCTACATGGTTAATTGCAGTTGTGTTTTGCTAACTAAATATAATATAACTTTTCCAAAGAAATAGGAGTTTCTAAGATGAGAAAGCAGGCCAAAAGCCTCATTATTTCTACCAATAGGTGAGTGCTAGGTGGCTACAATAACTGTCTCTGCTTTTATGCTTTGGGCACAATACCATGGAGATTCCAAGGTCCATGGAGATGGTTTTCCTCTAACCGAGCAGGACATCCTGCGGTTACCTATAAGCTGGAGAAACAATGCTGAGTGGTTAGCAATGCCTCTAGGTTGGTGTGTTTCTGACTGCTAGACAGATACAGAGAGACTCAAGCAGGATGACAAAATGAAGCAGGCTGAGGCTTTGCTGACTGTCTCCTGGGGATTCCCTCAGGTGGCTGGTTAATCAAGATCAGTGCAAAGGGGCAAGTGCAGGGCCAAAAATCTGGTTCTAAAAGTTCTTATATGTAATTTTCTTTGTGTGTGATTAGCAGTGTTATGAATAAACAATTATTTCTGAGTGGATATTAATAAGCTGTCACAAATATTTATATTATAATTACAGACAGTATACCAATCACAGCAGCTGGCTTTTTTGTTACCTGTGACTTTGATTTAGAGGAAAATCTAAGATTTAAACTATTGGTGCTTGGAATGCATTTCTGAGGTAACATACTCATCTCCTCGAGAGGAAGGAAATGGTTACATCAATCCACCCACCTCTCCCACCCAATCAGCATGTAACAGGCTGGAATGCTAATTCTGTTGTGGGGTAGAATTCAAAGCTACCACACCCTTTGTAATATTTTGTTGGTTGTGAGTTGAATTTGCACACTAGAACACTATAATTTTATTTGCCTTTCTGAGTTTGCTGTAGTTCCTGTGGGTATGACGCTAGACTATGTTTGTAGCTAAAGAAAATAACATGCAAGGATTTTTTGTTTAGTATAAAACTATTGTAAATTAGTTTAGCTTTTGAATCTTATCCTTAAAGAGTCTAATCTTTACTGCACTGTGATGAAAACAGATTTGAGACTTGTTTGGTATTTTATGATTTATGAAAAAAGGCTTCGGGGCTTTGGGTTTATGGGATCTTTGTTTTTTGTGGTTTAAGTATTTTTTCTGCTGGTATTACCTCAAAAAAACCCTCCTGGAAGTGGCTGAAAATTGACATGACAGACCACAACAGCTGCAGAATACTATATTTACTTTGTCATGTAATGAAAATAAATTATGCATCTGGAAACATTAATTACTAGGTTGTTTAAAAAAATCCTATTCTTGTAACATAAACTGGAGAATGGATTGCGTAATTTTATCTATGGAGAAGTTTTCTAAAGTCATTGTAACTGTTTTTTTCTTCACAGGTCACCATGGTTCACCATGTGACCTGAGATAGAGGAAATGAGAGAGGATACAGCTATAGATCTAGTGATGAAAGTCTTCTTCTGAGTTTAACCTGTTGTAACAGATTGTCTGTCTGTGTAGTTTATGAAGAAAGAGATTTCTTAAAGAGGCTATCAAAGAGAAGCATTGCTTAAGGGACCACTTCTTGATATGTCAGTTCTGCCTAACTATTGACCAATAGCAAATCTCCCATTTTTGGGGGATGGGGAAGCCATGGAGTAGGTTGTGGCTGAGCAACTGTGATGGTTTCTGAAATCTTCCAGTTTCTTTGGCCATAGTCATTTGGGTATGAGACAGACACTGGATTGATTGGATTAGCTGGGACTCTCCTTCTAGCAAAGGGTGAGGATAAAGTATCACTGATGATTATTATAGACTTGTCAACAGCTTTTGATACTGCTGATCATAAAGTTTTGTTGATTTAGTTGTGGAGCCTAGCAAGACTGTTACAGAGCTGAGTGGTTCCTCTCTTATCTTTCTGAGAGAACACAAAGGTTTTTGTGGGTACTTATTTCTCCACCTTGAGAGTTCTCTCCTGCAAAGTACAATGGAAATCTATATTATCACCCTTCCCACTAGATGAGGTGACTGGGAGAGTTAGTGAAGATATATGGTTTGTGATATATTCAATATTCAGATGACAATTTGCTCTACATCTCTATTCTTTTGATTTGGCTGGAGCAGTAGAATACATAACCCACTATCTATATAAATTTGAGGCTTGGATGAGAATTACTGTGTATCTGGAGAGGAGTGAAATAATGTTGGTGGCTTAGGACAAGCTGCCAGAACAGTTGGTGGGATTTATATTGGTTCCTCTGATTGGGAGAGTTTGAATGCCATTTGTAGCCCAGATGCATGACTTAGGTGTGGTATTAGATCTTGGGCTGTTCCTGGATGCTCAGGGAGCAGCCATAGTTATGAGCACACTCTCATCTGTGCTTGGTGAGAAAAAATGACACTTTCTCTCCAAGATGGTCTTTGCCACATTTATTCATGTATTTGTCAACTTGTGATTAGATTCCTGTAATAAGCTCCACATAGGGCTATGCTTAGAGACCATTCAGAAACTGAAGCTATTAATAATGTTGATATTAATCAATTGATATTGATAATATTTATATTGATCAATATTGATACATGCAAAGTAATGCACATTGGAAAACTTAATCCCAACCATGCATATAAAATGATGGGGCCTAAATTAGCTGTTACCACTCAAGAAAGAGATCTAGGAGTCATTGTGGATAGTTCTCTGAAAACATCCACTCAATGTGCAGCGACAGTCAAAAAGGCTAACAGAATGTTGGGAATCATTAGGAAAGGGATAGATAATAAGAGAGAAAATATCATATTGACTCTATTTAAATCCATGGTACACCCTCATCTTGAATACTGTGTGCAGGATCTGGTTGCCTCATCGCAAAAATGATATATTGGAATTGGAAAAGGTACAGAAAAGGGCAATAAAAATGATTAGGTGTATGGAACGGCTTCCATTTGAGGAGAGCTTAATAAGACTGGGACTTTTCACCTTGGAAAAGAGATGACTAAGGGGGAATAAGACAGAGGTCTATAAAATCATGGCTGGTGTGGAGAAAGTGAATAAGGAAGTGTTATTTACTCCTTCTCATAACACAAGAACAAGGGGTCACCAAATGAAATTAATAGGCAGCAGGTTTAAAACAAACAAAAGGAAGTATTTCTTCACAGTCAACTTGTGGAACTCTTTGCCAGAGGATGTTGTGAAGACCAAGACTATAACAGGGTTAAAAAAATAATTAGATAAGTTCATGGATGATAGGTCCATCAATGGCTATTAGGTGTCCCTAGCCTCTGTTTGCCAGAAGCTGGGAATGTCCGACAGGGGATAGATCACTTGATGATCTGTTCATTCCCTCTGAAGAACCTGGCATTGGCCACCTTCAGAAGACAGGATACTGGGCTAGATGGACCATTGGTCTGACCCAGTATCGTCATTTTGATGTTCTTATAAATGTTTCCACCTGCTTGTTAAGTGGGGTTAAGGGTATTATACCTATCTCATAGAACTGGAAGGGACCCTGAAAGATCATTGAGTCTAGCCCCCTGCCTTCACTAGCAGGACATAGTACTGATTTTGCCCCAGATCCCTAAGTGGCCCCTTCAAGGATTGAGCTCACAACGCTAGGTTTAGCAAGCCAATGCTTAAACCACTGAGCTATCCCTCCCCCCTTTTCCTAATGAATGCTCTACATTTTCAGAACAGTGGGTCATTCCATTATGAATGGTAAGTATATTTGATAACCTACAGTTTTGTTGACAGTGTACGCACTCCACAGTGGCATCCAGATGTTGTGACTGTATCCACTCACATACTGGTGATGATGAAGAAGGCAGTAGGTGTTTTGCTTCTGTAGAACTCTAGGTCTCCCATAGGGCAAATTATAGGTCTCTGCCTTCTTTACTAGAATGTAAACAATAGTTACTGAATTTTGTACTTGTGAAAAAAAAATTCTTGACAGAAATGCATATGGGATGAGGAAAAATATACACGAAACAAAATGACGTTTTAATGGACTAAAATGTGTACAATCTAATTAAGTATAAAACTGTTTATTAAGGATCTGCACTTGTGGATATTTGAAATTGTGGAACAATATCTTTCACGGTATGTTAAAAATACACGGCTGTTACTCTGAAAAATACATAAGTTACTCAAGTATGACAGAGGAAATATCACAAAAATCCAGGGCTTGATTTTCCTCTAACTTATTCTAAGTTTACACTGATACAGCTCTGTGGACATCAGTGTGTCAGTGAAGTAAGAATCAGGGCCTAGCTGACTATGAAGTGTTATATAAACCAAGTGCCAAGAACATCCACCAAAAGAACCCAGTTATGCCCCCAGAATTGTGTGAACAGATGAAGGACAAGAGATGGCTGAAAGGCTGGGAACAGTAGTTTTATCTCCTGTTTTCCTAACGTACTTTGGGACTGATCCAAAGCCCACAGAAGTCAATGGGTGTCTTTCCATTAACTTTAATGGGATTTGGATCAGGACCCTAAGGAGAATTGTTGCAGTAAAAGATTCTCAACTAACTTCTTCTCCATAGACAGGAAAGAGAAAGGGGAAAATTACTAATTATGGGCAAGATTTGGTCATCCTTACTTACCTTCAGTTGCACTTTACTCTGCAAATAGTCCCATGGAAAGCAATAATATAAAATTTAAAAAACACAAGGGCATAGATTTTAGATCACCAACAACTTACTTTCTTCTGTGGTGAGATTTAATCTTTCATTTATTGCTTCCAATATGCCTGGAAATGCCTGTAAAATATAATATTAAAGATTGTTCAGAAAGAATTCATGTTCTGATTGATTAAAAACAAAACTCTGGACCCATTACTTACTAGTGAGGCACATGTGCAACCTAACTCATCCAGAGGAGTTGATGTGGTAAAGGGACATGAAGATGGAGGTGATTCTTCTTTTGAATGCAAGGGATTATAGAAAGGCATCTTCAAAAGATGATTTAAACTGCCGTGAGTTCCATTGTTTGGTGCAGGTTTAATATGCAGCAGATCTGATTAAAGAGGTTACAAAACATTTGAAATTTTTGCAAAAACATCCTGATGCCCTACAGAAGAAAATACCAAGAGTTTCATTTGCCTGACAGCTACTCCTTTATGAATTTCTTCTAAATATGACAGTAGAATTTCAACTACCTGAACCACTTGGGCAACCACAGATGCACACGGATAATTGAAACACTGAATAATAAAAGGTTGAGTTTATCAGGATTCAACAAAAACAAAACTGAAATAAATATTTAAAATATAATGCAGCACTGCAACAAACAATTAAGAAACTGGCTAATTAACCAATTGCTTAAAGTCAGGCAGTTGAGTTTGCAATTTGTTAAATATGGAGGGTCTAATAGTTTCCACAGTATAACATATCTGCTACATTTTATGTAAAGTTAAGCATTAAGGTGTTGCAGGCTGGTCATTTCTGGGTAGTCTGTACACTTTCAAGCGGTATTGTAGGCATGAGATCTGATTATTTTTATTTTAACTATGTTACAGGTGTCATTATTTGAGACCATTACATTATATTATGAGGAGCACTTCATTTTATGTGATCTTTAAAAAAATTACAGAAAATTACAACCATAAACTTTGGGATACAGTGGCCTATCTAAAATTCTGACCAAGAGCTGCAACTATCTGCAAGATTTCTGTCCCAAGATGACCACAGGGAGCCCCCATATGAACTCAAGCATATTTGCAGCACATATATTTGTTAGGAGCACCTTTCCTCTTCATGATTCTTTCTCCAATCCTCCAATCAAGAAAATTTCCCTACTTTGCAGCTAATTTCTTGATAAGTGTGAGCCAATATACATAAATTTGAAATCTAATGTGACTTCTGTGGGTGGAGTGAGGCAATTGGTACAGTGTTGTTAGCTTCTGGATGCATCCACTAATGTTTCTGTAATCTTTGTCTTAGCTCATAACATATTAGTATCTGAAAACCTGTTTGTGCATTACCAGCTGCAGTACTGGTTCTCTATACTCACCACACATTAGATTATAAATTTCTATGTTTTCAAAAGGTTCCACTTCAGTTTTTTCTTTAAAGCTTGGGCCATGTGCTATGAAGATAGCCTGGATTGTAATAATAAAAGCTGTTATCTAAAATAATTCAAACTAGAAAACAACATGAGTTAGATTTTAAGAGAAATAAGAGGCAGATTCTGCATTCTGTCACAACAGTTAAAATCAGTGGGATTATTTTGATGTAAGAGAGCAGAATTTAGTCTTGCAAAAAATGCCTTAGGCACCTAACTACAAAAGTAGGTTACCAGCTGTGGGTCACAAGCAGGTAGGTGCCTCCCTGCAGCCAGGGGCAGCGGAAGCTTCCTAACAGAGGGGAGGCCACTGGCACCTGAACCATGGCCCCACCCCTCGCACCACCCCTTCCTCCCGAGGCCCTGCTCCCTCACCGCCTCTTCCCCTCCAAGACCCTGACCCCTCCCCCCATCACTTGTCCTTTCAGCTGGTTAAAAGTGGGGGGCTATGGCCCCATCCCCACCCCTGTTCCAGCACCCCTGCCTGCAGTCTATACTCAGGCACATATCTCCATGACAGGGTCAGGGCTGAGTACACACCCGTGTCGTCAGTATCTCCCATTGGCTATCGTAGATGGCTCCCCACCTAATGTGCTGGCTTTTATGAATTTCAAACTAAGGTGCCTATCTCTCTGCATGCATTCTATAGGGACCCTATGCACCTAACTCAGGCTTTGGGAATTGCTGTGTTGTTCCTGTGTTTTTGTAAGGCTTAAAAGTTACAATGCCTAAGTGAATCTAGCCCTAAGTGTCTTAGGCTCCTATGTCCCATTTTCAAAATTGATTTAGGCACTTAGGAGATTAAATCTCACCAAAAGTTGATTGGACTTACAATCCTAAACACTAAATCACTTTCGATAATGGGCCTTAGGCTCCTAAGTCACTTAGGGTATGTCTACACAGCATTTTGGAGCACACCTCCTAGCCTAGCTAGACAGACTCGGACTCACGCTAGTGCTCTAAAAATAGCTGCACAGACACCGCTTTGAAGTTGCAACTCAGGAGGAGCTTGGACTCCAAACCTCACCCCTTCTCCCTAGGCTTCAGAGCCTGAGCTCCAGCCCAAGCCGCAACTTCAAAGCGTTGTCTACACAGCTATTTTTTAGAGCACTAATACAAGCACTGCAAACCCAAGTCTATCAATCCAGGCTAGGAGACTCTAAAATGCTGTGTAGACATACCTTTATGAACATTTTTCTCTGTATGGCTACAGCAACTAAGGTCCATGATCTGGTGTTCACTAGTTTATTAGAATCCCAAACCATAGCTGAATTTACGATTCCACCTGAGGCCTGGGTCTACACTGAGAAGTTATACCATCACAGCTACATCAATCAAGGGTGTGAAAAAACACACCCCTGAGCAACATAGCTATGCCAACATAACCCCCCAGTGTAGACACAGCTATGCCAATGGACGAGAGCTTCTGTTGACATAGCTAACTTCATTCAGGGAGGTGGTGTTCCTAGACCAACAAAAAAAAACCTTCTGTTGATGCAGGGTGAGTCTATGCTGGCATAGTCTCTGTGGTATAGACATAGACTCCAATATTCTCAGAGGTTTAATTCAAATACCCCTTCGGGATGCTCAAATCGTCACTTAAGAATTTATGTGTCTAAGAGTTAATGTGAGCATCCAAATATAGGTTTTGGACATACTATTAAAGCACTTGTTCATAAACTGAGCACAGAATAGATGAACAGATGAACAAGGACTGAATCCTGAAACATATCTGTTACATGGAATAGGTCTGAAGCTTATTACCAATAAAGAATAGAGAAGGCCAAACAGGTACTTCTGTTTATTTTTTTTTTCAGTAAAACAAAGGCAGGAGGACATCAAATGAAATTAAAGGAACCAAATTTAAAAGGGATAAATAGAAATACTTTTATACTCAGTATACCTAGCCATTAAACTGTGGAACTTACTGCAGCAGGATATCATTGAGGCAAATAAGTGAATAAGTTCCATAAATTATTTAAATTTTTACATGAATAATAATATTATTTGCATTTAAACTAACTAGAATTAAAAACTTTAAGGGCTGACAATTCTTAACTCTGAGGTTCTACTGTAGTACATAATCCTTCACTTTCTCACACTTTCTTTCTCAAAGTCTTTCTCATTTTTTTCTGCCCTCCCTATACTTAACAGTAAGATTGAACCATTATTCCCTAGTGCAGTAAAACTCAATAGGTATCACTATTACCAGTACTATTAAAATGAGAGCTGATCCTATCTAAAATTCAGTCTTTATAGATTCCTTAAACCAGTGTTTCCCAACTTTGGGACGCTGCTTGTGTAGGGAAAGTCCCTGGCAGGCTGGGCCAGTACGTCCTTTGGCCCGCGCCGCTTCCAGCTGCCCCCATTGGCCTGGGGCAGCGAGCCGCAGCAGGTGGGAGACGCAATCTGCCGGACCTGCGGACACGGCAGGTAAACAAACCGGCCCGGTCTGCTAGGGCTTTTCCCTACACAAGCGGCGTCCAAAGTTAATTTTAAGGGCACAATCATAGGACTTTGCAAGTACAATTGAGACCAGTCTGAACATTTGATCCTGGGTACAAACTGTCTCCATAGAGAGTAGATTTCCAGGGTTAGATGTCTGAATGCCCATGTAAGAAAAATCAGATTGCAAAAATTGTCATATACTACACTGTGTGGCTTATTTACAGCAAATATGTAGTTGGCTATACAGTGGGATATGCGATTTGAGAAGCAAACACCTTACCTCCATACTTTTAAATTCATTGTCATAGCCATGATTACCTCCACCACAAAATGTATAATCTTTATTCCTAAGAAGAAACCATTTTATATTGTAAGTAAAAATGGTACAAATACAACAAAAATACTGGTTACCCCAAAAAATCTTCACTTTGGGTCACTCCCTGAGAGAAGAATTTTGCATAATATTTTGGTACTGATGGTTCTTATAAAAGAATGTTCCTTTTGCAGAGACCTCTGCTTCTCTTGGGTTACTAAGGTTACTTTAACCAGGAATTTGCCCCAAGATTCTAGCTACTGTACAGTGCATTTATGCCTCTGAAATAATCAGAGCAAAAGGCTGACCTCCGAATTGGGAAGTTCCAAAAAATGCATCATCTGCTTGGGGCTAGTTTTATAATAGCTTTCCTCACTATTCACATCTTAAAACAAGACTTCTGTCTGGAAAACCCAACTATGTTAGTCCTCTTGGAACAATTTCAATCAAGACTACAGATGACTTTGCCTTGTGAGGGAGAATTTAAATTTAAATACATCATTCTAAAAATGTTTGCATTTTTTCTATAAATTGCAGCCTTAGTTTTGATTTTGTATATTAAATACAATAGAAATGTCATGCCATTTGACTTACAATGAGTAGTACTTGAAAGGAGAAGACAAATATGAAAACACCCCAAAATAAATATTTCTCTTTAAATATCTAGGTCAAATATTGGACACTATTCAAAACAAAATATGAAGTCAAATGCTAAACAGGCATTTTACCCTTCTCTCAATAAAACTTAAGTTTTAAAAAAAGTATTAAATAAGATTACAGGAAAAGTAAGTCCTCTGCTCAGAAAAGGACAGAAGGTATTTAAGAGAAAAGAGAAAGAGAGTATCTTAAAAACCATCCAAGAAGCAGGAAAAGGTTTAACCATCTGGAGATCATTTAGGAATATGTATCTATATGTAAAATACTGTACAAAATATATTCCCAAAAGGTTTGGGCCAGTTGATCCAATAATAAGTGCAAGTAGAATTTGCACTTGTAGTGCATTTCCAACTGAAAGTGCAAATGGGATGAAAGGAGCTAACAATTTCTGACTTTCTAAGATTTTTCACCTTCATTTTTCCACATGAAAATTGGTACCCCGACACTACGCTTATAATTTATTACCACTGCACTCTGAGTGTACACACAATACACATTTTTTAAAATCTACTCCCATGTATTTACAGTGTGTGTATGTGTAACAGGGACAGACCCCGCTCGTCAGCAGGCGGGAGTGAACCTGGGACCTCTGGAGCTAAATGCATGAGCCTCTACTGCATGAGCTAAAAGCCATGTGACTCTTAGCTAAGGCTGTGGAGCACACTCATTAATCTCTCTCTCTACATGGTCTCAGTGCCACTAGATGGGACAGAACACCACATCCAGGCGGTGTGTGGGTTACATATGCCTACAACAGGGGTCCCCAACACGGTGCCTGCGGGTGCCACCGTACTGGCTGGTGGTGTCTAAATGCGCCCACGTACTGGCTGGTGGACGAGCATCCGCCGAAATGCCGCCAATAAGCGGCGGCGACGCCTCTGGATGATGCTGCTTGCCGACAAGCAGCGTCATCCAGAGGCACCGCCGCTGCTTGTCGGTGGCATTTCGGTGAATGCTCATCCGCCACCACGGTCCTCCGTGGCTCGTCGTCTAGCACCCGCCAGACGAAAAAGGTTGGGGACCACTGGCCTACAAGATATACAGTTTGTGTACACACATTATTATAAGCAACTACAACAGCTAAGATCACATAACTATTTCCATTCTAACCATCCCTTTTCCAGTTAATAATATCTTTCCAAATCATTCACTTTTTGGTATATGTTTCAGGCTTAGTCTTTTCCCAAAGGTGATTTATTTTTTCAAGTTTGAGTAAAAATGCGGAAAATGTGGCAGGAAATAGACTTCCGCCATTACAAAAAGGGTCCTGCAAGATTTTGTTGAACTGCTCTGCCACTGGTATGGCTGGAGATAGAAAGTTAAAACTTGACAAGGTAAGAGTCCTAATTAAAAAGTGTTTTGAATATTTCAATGAAAACTGGCTTTGAATTGACAGAGTTATGAGCCTTTGAAAAACTGCAGCACTTTTTGCATGACGGATTCTCATTAATTGAGCATATAAGAAGCCAATTCTGTCAGCCCTACATGGTTAACTGATGTGATGAGACATTTAGTGAAGGTGAACAATGAACAAGACTTCAATTCCCCACATTTACCATGATGATTTGAAGAGAAAACTCTATGCACACCAGGTAAAGCAGGGGATACCTGGCTTACACAGACACACACATCATTTCCTGCTATATAGCCTCCTAAACATTCATCTAACTGTCTGGAAAAGCCAGCATTCTAAGGACCAACTATTGTCTTCAAGGCAAGAGAGGCAGTCTTAAATAGAAAGCAAATGACACATCTGTGAAGGAAATGAGACATCTTGAACGATAAGGGTAAGAATCAATTTACAGCCACAATTTACCTAACAGCCAACCACTGCCGGTCCACCATAAGATGAACTTTGTCAATGCGAATGTTGTTAGCATAATGGAATCGCTTTGGCAAGTTGGGTGTCAAGTAGGGTTTGAAATGTTGGTTGGGTTTTCGGCACTGAAAAACATAAGAAGGTCCAATAGTGTTAAGATTTGCACTACAACAAACACAAATACATCATTCAGCAATGGCCACAGATACTGTGGAGACTGGCACACTAAATATACTGTATATATTGATAGATAGCTAGAACAATATCTTCTTCACTGACTTATTCCACCACATATTTGTCCCAGTTGATAATGGATAGTAAAATGTCTTACTTGGATCTGTGACATAGGCCTTTGACAAGATGTATTGTAAGTGTGTCAGTCCTTAGTAGGAGACTGTTTTAAAGTTATAGATAAGAACAAAAAACTTGTAATGGTAAAGATATTGGTATATGCAATGGCTAATGTTATTGGCATCCATACCATGCAGTTAGTATATCAGTTCACATTCTATAAGCTAGTAACTAAAGGTCCCTGACAGTTAATGCTTTTCTGCAATCTTTTACCAGTTTACCATGCAGTAAATAGGGAAGAGGAATACATCCTTTCACATGCCTATAAGGTGTCATTTTGAAATCATTACAAAATATAAGCATGCAAATCTCTTTCTTGGAAAAAGTCAATATCCAACTTTTAACACTGTTCTTTATAAATGTATCATTACTGAAAGAGATAAAATTTGCTGAGTTGCCAATTTGTAACTTTGAAACAATTTGAATAGATTCTAATGAGTTTTAATAGAACAAAAGTTTTTCTAACATCAGCTAGTGTAGCTACAGTTAGTGTTTCTTTCTGGTTAAGAATCTGTAGGATCTCAAAACTCAGAAGTTGCCAAAAGTAGAAGAATAAAGGATCATAAGTATGTATTAAGTGCCACAACAAGCTGAACAAAGCCAACCTATTCACTAGACCTGGTAACCTCACTTTACAACTGACCATCCCAACACGTTGATTAGGCTTTCTGAAGTTCATTAAAAACAATATATATTTCTTGTTTGAAATAAGTAATGGGAATTTTTTAAAAATAGGGGTTCAATTGTAAAAATCCAGAAGCTCCCAATAATTTTGATTGGGAGATACTTTGTTTAAGGCAGAGTTTCCCAAACTAGGGACGCCGCTTGTGTAGGGAAAACCCCTAGTGGACCAGGCCGGTTTGTTGACCGTGTCCGCAGGTCTGGCCGATTGCGTCTCCCACCTGCCGCGGTTCACTGCTCCAGGCCAATGGGGGCGGCTGGAAGCGGCGCGGGCCAAAGGACGTACTGGCCTGGCCCGCCAGGGACTTTCCCTACACAAGCAGCGTCCCAAAGTTGGGAAACACTGGTTTAAGGAATCTATAAAGACTGAATTTTAGATAGGATCAGCTCTCATTTTAATGGTATTGGTAATAGTGATACCTATTGAGTTTTACTGCACTAGGGAATAATGGTTCAATCTTACTGTTAAGTATAGGGAGGGCAGAAAAAAATAAGAAAGACTTTGTATGAGAAAGAAAGTGTGAGAAAGTGGAGGATTATGTATTACAGTAGAACCTGAGAGTTAAGAATACCAGATTTACGAAGTGACTGGTCAACCACACACCTCATTTGGATCTGCAAGTATGCAATCAGGCAGCAGCAGAGACCACACACACTCAAAAAGTAAACACAGTATAGTGCTCTGTTAAATGTAAACTATTAAAAAATAAATAGATTTGACAAAGTAAGGAAACTGTTTTTGTGCTTGTTTCATTTAAATTAAGATGGTTAAAAGCAGCAGTTTTTCTTCTGCATAGTAAAGTTTCGAAGCTGCATTAAGTCAAAGTTCAGTTGCAAACTTTTGAAAGAACAACCATAACATTTTGTTCAAAGTTACAAACATTTCAGAGTTATGAACAACCTCTACTCCCAAGATGGTTAATAACGATGAAGTTCTACTGTACCTTCATAATTATCATTGTGCTTGCTAAAGCCAACTATAAAATAGGGATCAAAGCAGCCTATCAGCAGCCTCAGGGCTGTTCTAATTTGCTTCCAGTTGCCAATGGCCCAGGAGGTCATTCCTCAGCAGTGCTCTAGCCATGCCCCTTTTCTCTGAACCATAACTCCTCTGGTGGGGGAGGGAAAGATGTGGCACAGATCAGCTATTCCAGCTCTGTGCTACCTGATGAGTCCCAGTTTCCCAAAGGAATATTCAGCTGGCCAATTAACATGCCTTTATAGTACTTATAGTAGAGCAGTTTTTAAACTAAGGGCTGGTTTAAAGCCAACAGGTGTGGAGGAGCACATGGTTTGGACAGAGACATCCCTTAGGGGAGGACCTATTAATGGAGATTATCTATGTCCTAGTAAGGAGGAGAGGATGGAAGATGATAAAATACGGGTAGGATCTGGTGAGAAACAGTCAAATGAAAGAGTCCCTTTCAATTACATCACATAATGGCAGACAACTAAAAAGTGACAATTTTTCAAGTGCTTATATACAAATGCTAGAAGTCTAGATAATAAGATGGGTGAACTTGAGTGCCTTGTATTAAATGAGGATATTGATATAATAGGCATCACGGAAACTTAGTGGAATGAGGCTAATCAATGGGACACAATAATATCAGGCTATAAAATATATCGGAAGGACACAACAGGTTGTGCTGGTGGGGGAGTGACACTATATGTGAAAGAAAGCATAGAATCAAATGAAGTAAAAAAAATCTTAAATGCACCAAACCATACCATAGAATCTCTATGGCTAGTAATTCCATGCTTGAATAATAAGAATATAGCAATAGGGATATACTGCTGACCACCTGACCAGGATGGTGATAGCGATTGTGAAATGCTCAGGGAGATTAGAGAGGCCATAAAGATAGAAAACTCAATAATAACGGGGGATTTCAATTATCCCCGTATTAAGTGGGTACATGTCACCTCAGGACGGGATACAGAGATAAAGCTTCTTGACACCTTAAATGACTGCTTCTTGGACCAGCTAATCCTGGTACCCACAAGAAGAGAGGCAATTCTAGATTTAGTCCTCAGTGGAGCACAGGATCAGGTCGAAGAGGTGAATATAGCTGGACTGCTCGGTAATAATGACCATAATATAATTAAATTTAACAGCCCTGTGGCGTGGAAAACAACACAGCAGCCCAACACCATAGCATTTAATTTCAGAAAGGGGGCTACACAAAAATGAAGAAGTTAGTGAAACAGAAATTAAAAGGAATAATGCCAAAAGAGAAATCCCTGAAAGCTGCATGCAAACTTTTTAAAGGTGCCATAATAGAGGCTCAACTTAAATGTATACCTCAAACTAAGTAACATAGTAAGGGAACCAAAAAAGTGTCACTGTGGCTAAACAACAAAGTAAAAGAAGCAGTGAGAGGCAAAAAGGCATCCTTTAAAAAGTGGAAGTTAAATCCTAGTGAGGAAAATAGAAAGGAGCATAAACTCTGGCAAATGAAGTGTAAAAATATAATTAGGAAGGCCAAAAAAGAATGTGAAGAACAGCTAGCCAAAGACTCAAAAAGTAATAGCAAAAAATGTTTTAAGTATCTCAGAAGCAGGAAGCTGCTAAACAACCACTGGGGCCACTGGAAGATTGAGATGCTAAAGGAGCACTCCAGGATGATACGGCCATTGCAGAGAAACTAAATGAATTATTTGCATCAGTTTTCATGGCTGAGGATGTGAGGGAGATTCCCAAACCTGAGCCATTCTTTTTAGGTGACAAAGGTAAGAAACTGTCACAGATTGAGGTGTCACTAGAGGAGGTTTTGGAACAAACTGGTAAATTAAACAGTAATAAGTCACCAGGACCAGATGGTATTCACCCAAGAGTTATGAAGGAACTCAAATGTGAAATCACAGAACTACTAACTGTGGTTTGTAACCTATCATTTAAATCAGCTTTTGTACCAAGTGACTAAAGGATAGCTAATGTGACGCCATAATTAAAAAGGGCTCCAGAGGTGATCCCAGCAATTACATGCTAGTAAACCTGACTTCAGTACTAGGCAAACTGTTTGAAACCAAAGGAAAGAACAGAATTGTCAGACACATAGATGAACATAATTTGTTAGGGAAGAGTCAACATGAATTTTGTAAAGGGAAATCATGCCTCACCAATCTACTAGAATTCTTTGAGGGTGTCAACAAGCACGTGTACAAGGAGAATCCAGTGGAGACAGTGTATTTAGATTTTCAGAAAGCCTTTGACAAGGTTCCTCACCAAAGGCAAAGTAAGCAGTCATGGAATAAGAGGGAAGGTTCTCTCATGAATTGGTAACTAGTTAAAAGCTAGAAAACAAAGGATAGCTATAAATGGTCAGTTTTCAGAATGGAGAGAGGTAAATAGTGGTGTCCCCCAGGGGTCTGTACTAGGACCAGTACTATTCAACATATTCATAAATGATCTGGAAAATGAGGTAAACAGTGAAGTGGCAAAATTTGAAGATGATACTAAACTACTCAAGATAGTTAAGTCCAAAGCAGACTGCAAAGATTTCACAAAACTGGGTGACTGGGCAACAAAATGGCAGATGAAATTCAATGTTGATGAATGCAAAGTAATGCACACTAGAAAAAATAATCCCAACCATTCATATAAAACAAACAAAATGAAGTATTTCTTCACACAATGCACAGTCAACCTGTGAAACTCCTTGCCAGGGGATGTTGAGAAGGCCAAGACTATAACAGGGTTCAAAAAAGATCTAGATAAATTCATGGAGCATAGGTTCCTCAATAGCTATTAGCCAGGATGGACAGGGATGATGTCCCTAGCCTGTTTGCCAAAAGCTGGAAATGGGTGATGGGGGATGGATCACTTGATGATTACCTGTTCTGTTCATTCCCTCTGAAGCAACTGGCATTGGCCACTGTCAGAAGACAGGATACTGGGCTAGATGGACCTTTGGTCTGACCTAGTATGGCTGTTCTTATGTACCTTTGCATAGAGCTGTACTTAATTGTGTCCAGCTGCCTATGGCCCTCAGGGGCCATTCCAGCTGCTAGAGAGTACCAGAGTAAAGCAATGCTCCAAGTATGTACTGTTTTCCCTGGTTATGCCCCCTACCCTGGAAGCCAGCAGTGGGGCACTCTAGAACCACTACTGCTAGTTCTATGCCACCCAGGGGGTTCCCCTACACAGGCAGAATCTTTAGGCAGCTGGTTAAGCCAGCTAATTGGTCTCTTTGTACCATCAGAGAAGCACAAGGGGCCAGAGTGTGTGTAAGAATCTGGTCAGAGGTGTTCAGCTGCTAGAGCTGTATACTCTGTTAGTATTAAACCTGTGAAATGAGAAGTGAGCCTGGACAATCAAATAAGCAACTGAGATTGATAATTTTTTCTTTTTTTTTTTAGAAAAGGATTCACTGAGATGTCTACATGACACCTATTATATATGCCATGAGACAAGGTCACTCCTTAAACTCTATATGGGATCCTCATCTAGGGAAAAGATAGAGGAAACCATCAAATGATATAATAGAATACACTGGTAGTTGGTGCAAGAAAATCAGACTGAAAGAGGCTAGGAACCCTGGGCTGCACTACATACTCATGACCAACGATAGAAAGAAAAGAGGGAATTCCCAAAATTCTGGGCTATAGCTATAGGACGGACATTTCACACCTCTTTTCATATACTCTGAATGGCTATTTGGATTATTTAGTTAACACTTAATTACTTAACAGGGATGGAGAGCTAATAACTGATGACATCAAGGCTTAATGCTTAATGCCTATTTTGCTTCAGTGTTCACTAAAAAGGCTAATTATGACCAGATATTCAACACAATTAATATTAACAACCAGGGGGAAGAAATGCAAGCCAAAATAGGAAAAGAACAGGTTAAAGAATATTCAGATCAGCAGTGCCTGATGAAATTCATCCTAGGGTACTTAAGGAACTAGCTGAAGCAATCGTGGAATTGTTAGCAATTATCTTTGAGAACTCCTGAAGGACAGGAGATGTCCCAGAAGACCAGAGAAGGGTAAATATAGTAACTATCTTCAAAAAGGGGAACAAGGAGGACCCATGGAATTATAGACCCCAGTCAGCCTAACTTCAATACCTGGAAAGATATTGGAACAAATTATTAAACTGTCAATTTGTAAGCACCTGGAAGATAATATGGTTATAAGGAATAGTCAGCATGGATTTGTCAAGAACAAATCATGCAAAACCAACTTAATTTCTTTCTTTTGCTGTGGATGGGGGGGAGCAGTAGATGTAATAACTTGATTTTAGTAAGGCTTTTGACACAATCTCACATGACTTTCTCATAAGCAAATTAGAAAAATGTGATCTCAATGAAATTACTATAAGGTGGGTGCACAACTGGTTGAAAGCCTGTACTCAAAGAGTAGTTATCAATGGTTTGCTGTCAAATTGGGAGGGCATATTTAGTGGGGTCCTGCAGGGGTCAATCCGGGATCCGGTACTATTCAATATTTTCATTAATGACTTAGATAATGGAATGGAGAGTGTGCTTATAAAATTTGCAGATGACACCAAGCTGGAAGGAGTTGCAAACACTTTGGAGGATGGGTTTAAAATTCAAAATGATCTTGACGAATTGGATAATTGGTCAGAATTCAACAAGATGAAATTCAATAAAGACAAGTGCAAAGTACTTCTTTTGGGAAGGAAAAAAATCAAATGCATAACTACAAAATGAGGACTAACTATCTCGGGGATAGCACTGCTGAAAAGGATCTGGGTGTTATAGTGGACTACAAACGGAATATAAGTTATCAACTGCAAAAAAAGACTAATATGAGTCTGGGGTGCATTAACAGGAGTGCTATATGTTAGACACATAAGGTAACTATCCTGCTCTACTAGGCATGGGTGAGGCCCCAGCAGGAGTACTGCATCCAATTCTGGGCACCACAATTTAGGAAATATGTGCATATTGGAGACAGTCTACAAGAAAGCAACAAAAATGATAAAAGGTTAAGAAAACCTGATCTATGAGGAAAGGTTAAAAAAATGTAGTTTTGAGAAAAGAAGACTGAGGAGGGACCTGATAACGGTCTTCCAATATGTTAATGGCTGTTCTAAAAAGGATGATCATCCATTGTTCTCCATGCCCACTGAAGGTAGGACAAGAAGTAATGGACTTCATCTGCAGCAAGGGAAATTTAGGTTAGATATTAGAAAAAACTTTCTAACTATATAGGTAATCAAGCTCTGGCATAGGCTTCCAAGCTCCAACCCTGGAGCACCCACAGAAAAAAATTAGTGGGTGCTTAGCACCCACTGACAGCTAACTCCATTCTTCCCTCCAGTGCCTTCCGTCCACCAGTGGCCCCACCCATCAACTTCTCTCCCTCCCTGCCAGTGCCTCCTGCCCGCAGCGATCAGCTGTTCTGCGTTGTGCAAAAGGTGCTGGGGGGTGGGGGAGGAGCAGGGACGGGAAGAGGCGGGGCAGGGGCTTAGGAGAAGGGGTGTGGTGGGGGCAGGGCCTGGGGTGGAGTGGGGGCAGGAAGAGTCGGGGCAGGGATGGGAGTTTGGGGGAAGGAGGCAGGTGGGGGCAGGGCCTGGAGTGGAGCGAGGGGTTGAGAACCCCCGGGGCCCAGAGGAAGCCGGTGTCTGTGCTTCCAAGGAAGGTTGTGGAGTCCCCATCATTGGAAGCTTTTAAAAACAAGTTGGACAAACACCTGCCAGGGATGTTCTACAGTTACTTAGTCCTGCCACCGTGCAGTGAACTGGCCTATCTGACTTCTCGAGGTCCCTTCCAGCTCTACATTTCTATGATTCTATGATTAAAAGTTTAAATGATAAAATCAATCTAAATTATAAAGACAAAGAAATACAAAAATGAAGCTTCCCACAATAACATTAATTTGGCCACCCTCCCCATCCCTCATATTTTAAAGTAGATATTGAACTCTGTAAAAAGTATTGAATTAGCCAATGAAAGAAAAAAAACAAAGGAGAAGAATCAGGGGGTAGCCGTGTTAGTCTGTATCTACAAAAACAACAAGGAGTCTGGTGGCACCTTAAAGACTAACAGATTTATTTGGGCATAAGCTTTCGTGAGTAAAAACCTCACTTCTTCGGATGCATCTGAGAAGAAGGCATTCCNTTGGAGGCAAATCCTAGATGTTCCAGTTTGTATGTGGGCTTGGCCCAGGAGGTCTCTATGGGGGATCAAGGGAAGGAAATTTCCCACACTCCAGAGTAGGCGGAATTGGTTGACTTGCATTGGAGTGGATCCACAGACCTTACCCCACCACCAGGCAGGTGGAGAATGAGTTATCTGAGAGCTAGGATCTAGAGTACAGATGCAAGGCAGTGGAGAAGCAGGCCCAGGTTTCCTACAGGAAGGTTAACTCAACTTCATTACATGTGCAGTAATTTCTTCTCCTTTAACAACAAGGAGTCCGGTGGCACCTTAAAGACTAACAGATTTATTTGGGCATAAGCTTTCGTGAGTAAAAACCTCACTTCTTCGGATGCATCCGAAGAAGTGAGGTTTTTACTCACGAAAGCTTATGCCCAAATAAATCTGTTAGTCTTTAAGGTGCCACCGGACTCCTTGTTGTTAAAGGAGAAGAAATTACTGCACATGTAATGAAGTTGAGTTAACCTTCCTGTAGGAAACCTGGGCCTGCTTCTCCACTGCCTTGCATCTGTACTCTAGATCCTAGCTCTCAGATAACTCATTCTCCACCTGCCTGGTGGTGGGGTAAGGTCTGTGGATCCACTCCAATGCAAGTCAACCAATTCCGCCTACTCTGGAGTGTGGGAAATTTCCTTCCCTTGATCCCCCATAGAGACCTCCTGGGCCAAGCCCACATACAAACTGGAACATCTAGGATTTGCCTCCAATTGTACTCAAAGAGTCACACTTGAGTCAATACCCCCACTAAAAACAATATGGACCTGGTGCAAAAGTTAGGGTTTGAGAAGTGCACATGCAATATAGCCACAAAAATATGCCTTTTAATCAAAATACCATTAAGAGGAAATAAATGTACAAAGGTTTACTCACGGTAAGGTTTTTAACAATTCCTTCAGAATCAACTGTTTAAGAAAACAGACAATAGAATAAGTTGCATTCAAGCTATTGAAAATTCAAGAATTGCATCCACTTGTATACTATTTGTAAAAGTGAGCACCAAGTGTTTTGTCAGCCTGTGCAGATTACCCAGCCATGTACTTATTAGCTGCCAGAATCACTAGCTAGGAACCCAAAAAGGTGGACTGCAGAAAGCTGCCATGGCAGTATCTAATCAAAGACAAAGCTGACAAATCACTGGAGACAGACTCTCCACCTCTACCCCACCCCCACTTTGGAATATTAGATTTGCAGTACTGGACAAGATCTGGATCACTGGTCCTTTAAGTCTTGTTTCCTGGCTTTGGCAGTGGCCATACCTAAAGCTTCAGAGAAAGGCAAATCTGCTGCCATAATTCATCATCCACACTTCAAGAGAGATTTAATCTTTTGTTGTTAACATTTAGTTTTGAGTTTGTTTTTATTTTTACTCAACCCTGCTGCTTTAGGGAAGGCTAATGTTTTTAGGGATAATAAGATGCCCACAAGAAATGAGAGAATAATTACAATTACAATTAATAATTTTAAAATAATAATTTTAAAAATGCTAAATCTTATTCATTCCCTCCTCAGGGCTTCATTATAGACATCCCCAAGGTTCAAAACTATTGGCTATCCATTTTCCTTATTTTTTTCCTTTCAGCTGTGCTGGTTGTGCACTAACAGCATGGGTTCACACTTACAAGTAAAGTAGTCTTCTGGAACATTGTAAGCCCGAATGCGAGCTGCAGGCCCATCATACATGTAGAAATTAATTTGATTAAAATAATCTGTCATGTATTCTAACTGGTTGCAGTAAGTCTTATCCATTCCTAAAACGAGAATACATAAATATTTATTTTGTTATATTAGAAATTGCAATATTGACAAGACTATTGATAATAGTTTATTAAAATAGTGATCATGAACACCAGAAACAAGGAAGAGAATAAACAAGGATATATAGTAGAACAGATACTGAAAAGTTAAGTACAAAACTAGATACAGTACCATGATCAGCCAAAACAATGAGATTTACACAGTTGTGCAGGTTCCTCTGTTTTAGCCCCTCCATTAACATTCCCAATGCCTCGTCTGCTAACTGCAAGGCTTTAATGACCTACAGATAAATAGAGTTTCATTAGAATTTCTCTTTGCTATTGATTTCAATACCCCTAGTCAATCTATCAGACTGTATAATCAGAGTAGGGGAAAATAAGCAAGTTTCTCTATCATCTTTCTACACTTAATTTTTTCTTTGTTTTTGAGCTGAAAAACAATTCTGTCAATATCACTGCATTTTATTAGTGCAAACATCCACCGATTCCACAAAGCAAAGCATGATTTGTACTGCTTTCTCCGTATAAAAGAAACCCTCAAACCACCATACTAAGTTTTGCTATACTACATTCGAAATAGCTTTTGCATAATAGATGCTAAATCTGGTATTTATCAAAGTGCCAAAGTTGGTCAAATGTGGCCCCAAATGTAGGATTTTTTAAAAAAATATTCTTTTACGAAATCGGCGACCTAGAAAGAGCAATAAGGAAATTATTTTTCTTGCATGTATTATTTGAAATATGAACGCATCCCTTTATTATCAATAAGCACCATTACAAGAATGCATATATATACTGTGCCAACTGTTCGTACAGTAATAAAGTTGTAATTCCATTGAGCTCTTACCCCTACAAAGGGAAATTCCCTTTCCAATTTGGGAAACTGAAGCCCTCCTTCTAAAATTCAGATGGCAAGTATACCCACAACAAAGAGCAGTTCCCCTTTGGTATCCCACCGCCTTTCTCATGCTTGCCAGCTCATGTGGTACAGAAGAAGAGATTGCCTTGATTTTTTTCTGCCGCAAGGCATACCTCTTCCACCCTCCTAACAGAAAGAAGACATACACTTAAATCATTTAAAAGACATAAGTATATGTATTTTGTCTCAGGGCTTTGGAGCGAAGCCCGGAGCTGGAGCGTGGAGCAGCTCCGGAGCAGTGGAGCTGCAGGTTTTTGCCTGGAGCTGGAACAGAGCTGGAGCACAGCTCCAAAGCCCTGTTTGGTCTGATTCTGCTTCCTGTTTATAGCATTGCACGTGTAACTAAGAGGGGATAAATAAGTTAAATCACAGGCTTTATTTCTCTCTCTCTCTCTTAAAAAAAAAAGAATGACTACTTTTCTTGAATAGTTGGAAGAACACCAAGACAGAATGGAGTATTCATCACAGCATAGACTGAGAGAATAACAATAGCTTTGATTCTGTTCACACAGGCAGTTATGAATAGACCTAGGCACATTTGGGGGGGGAGGGGGGCAAATAGCTTATTCACTGAAAAATGTAGTTTCAGGTTAACCACAACTATTTGCAAATTTGGGTCGAATTCAGCTGACTAGTTTTAGCCCCAAAAAAATGAAAAATAATTTTTGAAAAAGTCAGATTGTTTCACTTTGATATGTTCTAAATTAAACAAATTGTCTTTTCATTTCCAAACTATGTTTCATTTTGAAATTTCACTAGATTTATTTAAAAAACAAAAAACAGTGAAAAAGGAAATGAACCGGGAAAATTTGTTTTGGATCAAACTAAAACTTTTCATTTGAGAAAAAAATTAAATATCTTTGTTTCAAGTTGACCCAAAACGACATTTAAAAAAAATTTTTTTGGTTCAGCCACAAGAAAATCAATTATTCACTCAGCTCTAGTTATGAAAAAACATACAGTAACTTCCAGATTACTTAAGATTTCTGATATGATACCACCAGAAATCTTATATTACATTGTAGCTTTATGTACTACTTAGGCCTGGTCTACACTAGGAACTTACATCAGCATAGCTACGTTTCTCAGGAGTGAGAAAAATCCATACCCCTGAGAGATGTACCAATACCAACCTAACCTCCAGCATAGACAGTGCTAGATCAACGGAAGCATTTTTCCGTCAACCTAGCTACCACCTCTCCGGGAGGTGGATTGATTTAACTGACAGAAGAATCCCTCCCGTTGGCATAGCAAGTGTCTACGCTGACATACCCTTAGATTGTATGCTCTTCGGGGAAGAGACTATTGACTTGTCTTCACTACTGCGCTAAATCAGCACCGCTGCCACTGATGCAGTGGCACTGATTTAGCATGTCTGGTGAAGACGCATTGTGTCTACAGGAGACTCTTCCATCAATGTAATTACTCCACCTCAACAAGAAGCAGACGCGACATAGCACAGTGTAGACACCACTTTAAGTCCATATAACTTACATCGCTCAAAGGGGTGGGTTTTTTTCATACCCCGGGTAACATAAGTTACATCGACTTAAGCAGTAGTGTAGACAAGGCCTATGTTTTTTATGTGTTTGCATTAGTACAATGGGGCCCTAGTCCTGATGCTACAGCAATATGAATAATTATAACAATAATGCTGCATGTCAAATAGGTGGGTAATCCTAGTGAAGATCAAGTTTGAATTACATGGTATCTCTAAAATATTCCAGATCCCTCCTTAGCCCTCCATATAGAACTTTTCCTGCAACTGGCACTGTAGGCAGTTGAAAACCCAATCTGCTAACGGTTGGATTACATTCAAACTATTATAATTTACAATGCTCATATTGCTTTAAATTTAAGCCAGAATGATTTGTCTACTCTCAACTATCAAACATTTTAAACCTAAGTGAGATTTTTAAACCTTATAGAGAAAGCTATTCTATTTTGCTTTTCTTATGATTCAGGACCAAGGAACACTGAATGAAACTGAAAGTGAAATGAAATGAAAATGAAATATGATTAACCTGTAGAACTCATTTCCAGAACAAAGTCAGTAAGGGCAAGAGTTTATCAGAATTCAAAAGAGAATTAAAAGTTTATATGGATAATAAGAAAAGAATACTGACAGTTATGTTAGATTGAATTTATACATAAAACCATAGGAACCTGAAAATTACTGTACGCATGATATATATACATGTTATACACAACAATTTATATTAAAATATGATTAAGTTTGCAAAAATCAAGCACTCAAAGGTTAGGAAAGGCCAGAATTAAGGTTGCCTGTGCAATCTTAATTTGTTTTACAAGTGTGTATGCATTTTGATACAGTCTTTAATTACATAATCACATGCTGTTCTTTTCCAAAGACCTCCTGTGTTTTTTTCAAAGAACTCAGTGTGTATGATGGATGGTTCTCAATTAATAAGCTGCAGGTTAATATTTGGTTTATCCTCATTGTTTAATGTGTGACCCTAGGCCTTATTTACAACACACTATTCAAACCCTGCTTTGAAGACAGAATTATTAATTTCCATATAGACTTCTTTGACACTCATCATTATGGTAGCATATGAGTGCTCCACAAACATTAACTTATCTTTAGACCACCACTGTGAGATGAGGGACCACTATTATCCACTTTTTATAGGTCAAGCACTGAGGCACAAAGAGAGGAAGGACAAAAGTATCCACTAATTTGGGAGCCTGTCAAGGGGGCTGGTCCTTAAATGGGAAGTCAGGGACCAGCCTAGCGTTGACAGGCTCCTGTAAGGTAGAATGAGCCAACCCAGACCCATTTGAAAGTAATTAAATCCCTAGGTGGTTGGTTGGCAGCTAATATGCTAATGAGCCAGATAAATGTTTTTCAGGGCTCAGTTGGGGTGGGAGGATCTAGAGATAGGAAGCTCCTGAGGAAAATGGCTCTCAGGAGAGCTCACCAGAGCAAGGAGCCTGGAAGGTGTGATTCTAGAAAAAGGAGCTCCCCTAACACAGAGGAGCTCCCAGAGCTCCAGGCAGCAGCAGTAGAGAAGCCTGGGGAGCTGCAGCTGCCTGGAGAAAGTGGATACGGGTAAGTGCTGCAAGGAATAATGGTGGAAACTCAACTGAACCCAGCCCCAAGAAGGAAGGCTGAGGACTCCAGACTTGAGGAGAGTGAGGTGCTTGAGTGATAGCCAGAAGCTAGAGCCAAGAGAAAGAAGAAACTTTATTTCTGAGTTTATTTGGACTCAAATAAAGTAGACCCAAGGAGGGAACTTGTGTCTCACACCGTTTGGCTGTGCTGAGTTATTTAAGGAATACTGAGGAGGATAAACTGTGGCAGGATGCTTGCAGGGCCATCCTGAGATAGCAGAGGAGGGACACTTCAGGGTGCCACCCTGTGATAGTGCCCAATTTGAGACACCTAGGATTTGATTTTTTTCAGATTACTTAGCATCATAGAGCACTTTATACGTTGAAAGCACTGCTCCCATTCGCTTCAGTTTCAGCTGTCAGTTTTCAGCACTTCTGAAAATTAGACCCCAACGTCTCAAGTAGGGCACCCATAATACACAAGTAGTGACCTCTTGTGAAAAGTTTGGTTTAATGACTTGCCACACAGGAACTCTATGGCAGAGGCAGGCATGGAATCAGATTCTACAGGGTAGCATTCAACTGCCTTTACCACGAGACCCTCTTTTCTCTTCCTGTAATCTGCCCCATTCACTGCACACCTCCCAACTTCTGCAACAAATGAGGCAAGGGTCTTACAGATGGAACTGGTCAAGAATCTTTCAACAAAATGTTTTTTTCATTGGAAAATGTTGATTCATCAAAACTAAAATGTTTCAAAGGAGTGTACTGGCTTTGACTAAATTTTCATTGGGAAGGCCTCTCAGATCAAGGATGGAATTTAGAGGTGATGGCAGGGAGAGAAAAAGAGACCTTAGAATAGCCCCATGCCCAGTGGATAGCACTCACCTGGGATGTGGAAGAAGCAGGTGCAAGTCTTTACTATGCATGATTTATTTCCTATTTTTGAGTGCTTGACTTTGTAATCTTAATAATGTTCCTTTAACTTAGAGTTGTGTGTGTGCTATTTTCTGTTTTTAAAAAAGCAAACCAAAACATCCCCGCTCCCCAGATTCCATCATGTGGCATCAGATTGACACCCAAATAGGTCATCAGCAGGGTTGCAACAATTTGGTCCACCACGTAGACCTTTGCCACTTGCACAAATGGAGTAACTGATAGCAGAATGTTACCATTTCCTGCGTAGACCAATACTAAAGGGGGATGAGACAAATACTTGCTAAGAGCAGAGGAATGATGAGACTCAGAAATCTTGGGTTTCAGTCCATGTTCTGGAGAGGAGCATAATCTATTTTTCCCAACTGTGCCTTGTCCCCTTCTGCCTTGTCCCCTCCAACATTCTGTCCATGTCCCAGTCTTGTCTCTTCCCCTACGCTGGGATGCTTGTCCCAGTCCCATTCTCCTTGCCTACCCAGTCCCCTTCTCCATTCCTCAGGCTTCTCATCCAAGTTCCAGTCTCCTTGTCCAGCTGGTCCTAGTCTCTCCATCCCAGTCTCCTTTCCTTGCTCAACCCATTTCCCTCCTCCTGGCTGTTCATCTGATGTCTTTCCCCTTCTCCTAGCCTTCAGTCATCTTTATGCCCTGCCTTTATTTGCCCCCTATACTGGCTCAGAGGTTCTGTGGGGAAGCATGAGCAGTCCAGTCACATGTAGAAGCTGTCAGGGGATGGAGTATGTATAATCACTCTGTGGCTAGTCATCACTAGGCTGGTCAACATTAGGATCCATGAGGCGCTGGAGCATGCTCAGTGAGGACAGAACCTTTGGAAATTTTAGCTGCTTAAACTCTAAGAAATCTCTACTGAACATGTGAAAACAGCAGCTTTTTCAAGGGCTTATAACTTGTCCAAATTTGGGTGAACACAAAGATCAACTCCTCTGCCAAATGTCAAGTTCTTGCCCCTAACTACGGGAGCACTAGAGCTTTCCAAAGAAAAGTTTGCCAGAATTTTTTTAACATTGCAAAAGAACATGTTTTTCCCTAGCCTCATTTTTAGAAAGATCTGAACCATTTTGGCTGAATTTTTTTTTTTTTAAAGTTAGACCGTGACAGACCCCTGGCATGGAAAATTTCAGCCCAAATGGTTAAAGTTTGGCAAAATCATAAGCAACTGAAAACAGGGTCTTATAATGGGAAGTGTTGCGCAACCTTAATCTTAACCTTAATATGAAGAAGGAATGTAAACTCTCCTGCTTCCAGACATAAACCAACCACTAATCAACATGAATTACGTGGGTGAGGAAGAAATTTCCCCTGTAGCTTGGTTGTTCCATATTTGTCCACTAGAGGGACCATACCATCCTCTAAAGGCCACCTTCAGAGACAGAACACAGAGGGTATGTCTATACTACCCGCTGGATCGGTGGGCAGCGATCGATCCAGCAGGGGTTGATTTATTGCGTCTAGTCTAGACACGATAAATCGACCCCCAAGCACTCTCACGTTGACTTCTGTACTCCATCGGCATGAGAGGTGCAGGCGGAGTCGACGGGGGAGCGGCAGCAGTCGACTCACTGCAGTGAAGACACCGCGTTGAGTAGATCTAAGTACATCGACTTCAGCTACATTATTTACGTAGCTGAAGTTGCATATCTTAAATCAATCTCTCTCCCTCCCCCAAGGGTAGACCAGGCCTAACTTAGATAGACTATTGGGCTGATCTGGTATGACAATGTCTATGTTTCCCAGGAAGAAGTGTTCTGTGTGCATGTAAGTGAAAGTGAAATATGCTTTGAGCTAGGAATAACAGAAAATGTGGTGAATGATGTGGACTAAATAAAATACATATTAACTGGAGTTTGTATTGTATTTCACACTCATAAAAGGATTTGGCCAGCTTTAAGAATTTGTCACGTGGCCTTCAAGGATTACCTATCAGCCAAATGAAAGTTTGTTCTAAATATGTTCATGCTTGAATCTTAATATCCTTCCTAGAACTGTGTAGGTCTGAACAAATTTTCTGCAGCTCTGGTTAGACTACAGCTCTGCTTTTGTACTTGCAGCAGTGCTGGAACCATTGCAGGGTGGGACTGACTACTCCCAAGAGGCTAAACAAAATGAAAATAGGGATGTTGATAGTTAGCACTGTTTGCTGAATTCCAGTATTGAATAATAGTTATTCTGTGTAATTAACTAGAACGTAAAGCAAAGTCATGCTAATCAGGACTCTGCAATCCTTTCTGAACTGTATAAATTACTGTATACCATTATTTCTGGAGCAATTTAGCTTAAGATTAAAAAAAATACAACTTACTCCACCACTAACTGGTCCATATGAGTGTCCAGAACTATCAGGTTCTTCAATATACAAAGTATAGAAATCTGGCCTAGAGTTAAACCAAAGAAAAGAGCACTGTGAGAATTTGGGAAAGTTTCTGTAAAAACTTTATTTCAAAAAAGGAAACACTGAATAAAATTCCAAGCAAACAAAAAAACTTACCACAGTTTAAGCATTTTCCTCTCAATTGCTCTGTGAGCATAAACACTTAGGCCCACATTTCCAGAAGTGGCCTTCAATGTCTTTAGTTGAGCATCCAGAAATTGAGGCACCCAAAATTAGAGGCCATGGCCAGTGGTGCAAGTGGAATCCATTTCTGACCGGTATGGGAGTAGAGGGGGCAGAAACTAATGGGGGGCACGTGACCTTCCACGTAAATCCTCCCCGCCCCCAGCCTGGGGCCCCCCCGCTCTCCCCGTCCTCTCTCCATGATCCACCCCCTTATCTGTGCGGGAGCTCTGTCCTCCTCCTGCTGCGCTGGAGATTTCGGAACCGCAGCGGGCAAAGGAGCAGAACGTTGGGCCGCAGAGCAGCCCCACGGCCACAGCTCCTCCGTCTGTACAGCAGCAGCCCCGACGGAGCACAGGGCTGGGGGGGCAGTTCCCTGAACCACAGGGCTCTCCCAGAAACCACAGCGTGGAAAGGAGCAGAAGGCCGGCAGCTCCTCTGGCGGCTGTACCGCCCCAGCCCTGCCCTCTGGCGGAGCTGCTGCTGTACAGATGGAGCCGGAGGAGACGCAGCTCCTTGGAAGGCTCAGCGGCCCCACGTTCTGCTCCTCCTATGTCTTTTCCGTACACCGTACCAGCTATAAATATCTTGCTGGGCCACTTTACTTGCACTGCTGGCCATGTCTGAAAAATCTGAGCCTACTGCCATACTTCTTCCTGCTTTACTGGGTGAGATTCCAGAGAATTTCATCTAACCCCCAATTTATATGAGGTATTCACCTATAATCCCTCACACAAAAGAATGAAAAGCTTTCTTTTAATTTAGTCACATGTAACACAAATTCACCTGGTAATTCATTGCCCCATTTGACTACACAAAAATAATTCTTAAAATAATATTATTTAACTTAGCCAATCACAAACAGAACAGGAACAAAATGGCCATCCAACTGCTAACCGACATTTCCCAGAACACCACAGACCTAGAGCCTATGTTCACAACCTCTTAAGTATAAAAGCTCTTGGCATACACCTATTGCAGGGCACTCATATTACAAGGAATTAACATTAATTCTTGTTTGCCAACCTACAGCACATAGGAATAGAGTAAATTCCCACAAGACCACAGTAAGATAAATTTTAGATAACTGAACTGTAGTCTGCATTACTGTGTATAATGTACAATATTTATTCTTCTCAGAGAAGACTCTTAATTCTTTGATACACATAGATCCACAAAAGTACAAGCTTTGTTAAACAGACTTTCTTCCTCTCACTCTCATCCAAGAGTTATCTGGATGTCTCAGAATTCATCCAGGTAACACCAAAGAAAAAAGAAATTGTAAGCCAGCAAAAGACAAAACAAACCCCAGCCTATACAGTCCCATTCAAATATGTACACCCCACACTCATACTGTCAGGAACTTGATTTACCTCTTTCATCTCTGACTCTTGATCCAGGAAGATAATAGACACAACCATAATTACAACAGCCCTTTATATCTCAAGAAATAATAACTGAGCTTGTTTTACAAGCATATGAAAATAATGTGAAATCTAGACGAGTGAAAATCCTTCTAGCGTACTTTTTTTTAACACTGAGTTGTATATTATCAAGCTTTACCTCTCAGATTTGGAACCATCAAGCCATGTGAGTATTTCTGAAATTCTCTGTTGATATATAATTGAGCTAAAATAAAATAAAATAATAATTAATAATTAGGTATTGTCAGCAAGCATTTCCCAATACAAAAATATACATTTTCTAATACCCAGGAATGCAAACTTTCCTGGTAATTCAATTAGAGCCTAAGAGTTGGAGTCAAAAAGATAATAGGTATATGTTTTTGAATGTTAATGAATAAATGAGATACTTACACTGTTTAATTTCCCTAATATTTTAATGAAATGTAACAGTTCTAATGACAATTAATAAGGTACTGATCCTGCAAACACTTGAAAACATGCTTAACTTTGCACATGTACAAAGTTAAATAGGTACATAAGAGTTTATAGGTTCAAAGCCTAAGTTTCTAAAACAGACACATGTATAAATAGATAAGAAGAACTGTTTCCTTTATATAGCACATACAATTCAAGGACTTTGATATATGTTACAAACATTAAGTATCCTCATAATACCCTTGTTAGGTAGTTTAGTATTATTATCCCCATTTTGCAGATGAAGAAACTGATACACAAAGAGATTAACTTTCCCAAAATCACACATAAAAGTCTGTGGCAGAGCTGAGAATAGTAACCAGGTCACCTGACTCCCAGTCCTGTTCCCCAACCACAAAGTCATCCTTCTTTGTTCAGATTTATAAAGATAAGCCTGTAGCATGTTATTCTAATGAGGTTACAGGAATCATACAAAAGATTTGGGAGATGACTGAGAAATTAATAGGAAAAGCTTAGGATACTAATATTAAAGGCAGCTGTGAGGAACAAAATTTTAACTGTGAGGTTAATTCATCATGGGAGTATCTTATCAAGAGATGAAGTATATTCTCGATCACTCTGGCAGCATAAAGGAGTCTTAATGTAAATGAGAATCTGGCCCTTCATGTCTGCCTAAAAGATATGCCGTCGTTCAACCACAAGTTATTGTACTATGGAGTGAAATTCTATGCAGAGCCATCCCGTCCATAGGATGGACCAGGGCAACCACCCCGGGGCCCGTGCTTTGGGTGGCACCGTGCTTCGGGACCTGGGGTCCAGGGCAGCCTGGGGGATTAACAGGAGACCTGGTGCCAGCAGCAGTGAGCAACCTGGCCCCAGCCCGCCCTGCCCCAATGGCTCCCGCCATCGCTCGGGGGAGGGGGCGGAAGCTGGAAAGAGGCGGGGCAGGGGCTTGGGGGAAGGGGTGGAGTGGGGCGGGGCCTGAGCCAGAAGGGGAGGGGTTGTTCTGGGCCCCGCATCCCCCTAGGGACTCCCTGATTCTATGGCTGGTATTATGCAGGAAATCAAACTAGATGATCCTAATGGCTCCTTCTGTCCTTAAAAACTAAGTGAAATCCTGACCCCATTAAAGTTAATGACAGAACTCCAATTGACTTTGATGGGAGCAGAATTTCTATGAATTTTAGAAGCCATATATGCTTATCTTTATAAATCTGAACAAAGAAGGATGACTTTGTGGTTAGGGAACAGGACTGGGAGTCAGGTGACCTGGTTACTATTCTCAGCTCTGCCACAGACTTTTATGTGTGATTTTGGGAAAGTTAATCTCTTTGTGTATCAGTTTCTTCATCTGCAAAATGGGGATAATAATACTAAACTACCTAACAAGGGTATTATGAGGATACTTAATGTTTGTAACGTATATCAAAGTCCTTGAATTGTATGTGCTATATAAAGGAAACAGTTCTTCTTATCTATTTATACATGTGTCTGTTTTAGAAACTTAGGCTTTGAACCTATAAACTCTTATGTACCTATTTAACTTTGTACATGTGCAAAGTTAAGCATGTTTTCAAGTGTTTGCAGGATCAGTACCTTATTAATTGTCATTAGAACTGTTACATCCCTTCGAGACCTCTTTCTACTTGGCTTCCAAGAGCTCAGTTCGACTCCAGCCTTTGTCACTCAGGTATCTTTATTTGGATATAGCAATGATATGCTGAGTTCATCAGACTCAAATGCAGGACATGGCTGCAGGATACATCACAGATCCATATTTACACAGAAACCCTCTCCCTTTTATATACATTTACACATCTTATTGCATTTACTAGACATTACATCACACATTTTCGGATTGGTTCGGTTTCTCTGTAGGAACCAATGACTGTACAGCATGCTCTGTTCATGCACTGTCCATGCTCGACCTACTCTTTACCTCATCTTTACATTCCTGACTTATCTTGTCCATTTTTATCTTGTTCTTAGTAAATGGTTCCCTGGGCATTCCCTCTCTTCTCTTAGCTAGCTCAGACATTCTCTCTCTTAGCTAACTGACCCATGACTGACCCATAATTTAACACAAATGATCCATTTACCTCCCTAATCCTGTCTTCCCAGAAATGAGGCCTCCCATTTACTTAGTTAGCACAAACATTCTGTTTTCAGCCTGCTAATCTATTTACCTCCTTAATCCCATTTTCTGAGAAATGAGGCCTCCCCCATGTTCAGTTACTCACATCAAGTCGGGCCTATCTACAATATATACATTTCCTATAAAACAATACACTAGGAAAACATTGGCTTGTTATGAAGATACTATGTGAGGATTCTCATTGTGAAAAAAATCAGAGAAACTACAATATATTTTGCAGATTTGCCTGGAATATTTTTTTGTTTTTATCAAAATTGCAGGACTGTTTTCTAGTGGGAAACTATCATTTTACTATAGTTAGAAACTATCAAAGCCATCTAGGGGATAGAGATGCCCATCAATTATCCATGGTAACTGGGCATCTAAGTCCCTTAAGTGATTTTGAAAATCTCAGCCACAAATGTTAGTTTCATGGTAAAAGTGGGATAATTTGACACTAATACGGTGTCTGTTTCCCAGAACTTTGTTAAGAGCTCTAATACTTCATCTTTATTAAAAAAACTATTGCCAACTTTCAGCTTTGGACCAACTTATACGACTTGTGTCATAAATCTTTTGACTATTCTGAAACTTACTTGTTGTACAACCTGTACAAATTGGGGTATGTTCCATTAATAGGTACATCTGATCCAGGCCAAAAGAAGGTGCCAGTCTTCAAATTCTGATACATCGCTGTCAGCCAGATCTAGGTAGAGGATACAAATATCTTATTTCAAGCCATTCACACTACCGGATAACCAGATACAAGACAGTAGAGACAAGCCAAAGTACAGATTCAGAAAAATGTAAGTGGAGATCCTTTGCTAGGCTCACATTTTTCAGTTGTTTCTTTCACCTGCCCTACTGTTACCCAACTATTGCAATGTTTTGTGATGTGATATTTTTCTCCTGCTTACAGGATTGAAGATGGGATGTTGCCCTCTATTGGCTGTTCACAGCTTAGCATGAATGTCAGGGTATTTCTATACCTGACAGCTAACAATGATCTTCCTTTTGTTCCAGTGATACAGGCCTGTGGTTTTGGTTGTGAAGGGTTAGGGTCCAATCTGAGCTCAGCAGCAAGTATATGTTGTTTTATTACACAGAGGGGATAAACTTGCCATATTTAGGGTTGCAGCCACAGTCCCATTACAAGGCTGATTGGATTCCTCATGAAACAACAACAAAAATTATATATTTGAACCCATGCAATTTTTAGTTCTTTTTCAAAATGTTTGGTGCTGTGTTTATATTTTGAGATTACTGGTGAAAGAATATCATCAGTTTTAGGTCAGAGCTAAAGTTATTGATTTGTGATGAAATATGCAATATTTCATACTTAATAAAATACTTTGTTTATAACATGGGCAGTGAGAGATCTATGATGTCCTCAATTGTACACTCCCTTGCTTTGTAAATGATGTGACAGGTAAGGACACTTGACACTTAATAACCGTAAACTGTTTGTTTGTTTGTTTGTTTGTTTGTGTTTGTTTGTTTTTAAACAAAATTTTTGTTTTTAGACTTTCAGACCTGATGTAAGGGATTACTGCTGCAGTTTGCATAGCTAAGTTCAAAGTGCAAAATTTAATAAAACTCTCACTCAGTTAAGTGGTGCCAGCATTTTACTTCAGGTCTGAATATAGGCAAATATATATTAAATTTACACACAAAGTATCGCCACAAGTTTTCAGATACAGAAAATGATTTGGATGTTAAAGTTTAAACAACTTTTCTTCCTGTATCAAAGGCAAATTATCCATTACAAAATCAGCAATATACACTGCAGGATATGGACTATGGAACAAATTGATGAACCTTGATATCACACAACTTCGTATTTTATGCTTTGACATGAGCTAATCTAGAGGCTATGACAAGCACCATAAAAAGAATGATACATACTGGCTGTCCTTTCCACCAGATAGGGTCGAATTTTGCCTGCCCAGAAAGTGAGAAACTCTGGCTCAAGTTTACATCATACATGTTGTTGTCAATGATACCATGAGATTCTGGATACAAACCCTAAGAATGAAAATAAATTAAGAAAGGTGAAATATTTCTCTCATTCTTAGAGTAAAATGATATATATATACTGTGTTCCATTACAACTGAACATAGAAATTAGAGATAGAAAAGACTTACTAGGCCACATGTCATCCTTTTATCTGACAATCTGTTCAACTTCCATATTTTCATCCCAATTTCATTTAATTGGTGAAACTACTATGACACATGAAGCCCGATGTGTCTGCAAGCAGGTATGATAGATCCCAACTGGTTACATATAAGCAGCACAAACAATTTTAATATGTGACTGAGACCAGCACCCCTATACAATCTATTCTAACAAAGAGCAGGAATAAATAATCTGTCCACAGGGCTGGACATAGACACCTCTGCTAAGGAAGGCAGCATATTTATGTAAACATATGAACTATGGCTCTTTCCTCCTCTGTTGCTCTCTGCCATGCCCCTCCATAGTTCCTTATCCGATCCCTCCCTTATTGTTACTCTCACTGTAGTGTCACATCTAAAATGAGATTGTTAGCTCTTTGGGATAAGCACCTAACATTTTGCAGACTGTACAAATAATGAAGAATACAAATAATAAATTCTCACTCACCGTGACAATAGTGTAGTGATTTGGGAAGGTTTTGGTGGGGTAAGCAGCTCTCATGTACTTTGAATGCGTGCCACATGTTTCTGCAACAAATCATGCTGAGTGATTATAAGATTACTTCCCAAGCAATTGTAATATTGAAAATTAGAGCTGGTCACAAAACATTTTTAGATGACATTTTCTACCAGGTTCAGTTTCTGTGATTCAAGGTGTCATATTCCTCATATGCAAATGTTCAGACAATCTCTCTAAGGTACTTGTATAGCCCCCATTACTGTAGTACCTCACAATTTTTAATGGCACAACACTCCTGTTAGGTAAGGAAATGCTAATAGCCTCATTTTACAGATTTGGAATTGAGGCAAGAACACAATGGCTAAGTGCCTTGTCCAAAGTCACACAGGCAGCCTGGCAGAGCAGGGAATTAAGCCGGCTCTCCCAAGGCCTGGACTAGTGACGTAACCACTGGACCCTCCTTCCTGTCTCCTTTGAACAGTCACGTCTCTTGCTGTGCGACCGTTTCCTGAAATCCAACTTCATTCTTCTGTTTAAAATGTTTCTGTCACTCAATCAGAGATCAGAAAGAATTTGGGGTTCAGTGATCCACCACATTACGTAAAAAGAGAATAGTAAGATTAAACAACCCATAGGCTGAAAACTATTCATCCAAACTATTTGGCAGATGCTTACAAATAACAAACAAATAGAGTGGATTCATCAGGTTCAGTTTGCAAATAATTCACAGACAGTGAAAAGGGCTAAATTCATAATGAACATTACCTGTAATTAATAGTTTGACTAGCTCTATTGAAGATAATACCTAGGTTTTCTGGGCCAAACTATTAAAAACAATCTATGGAGTTAGTAAAGATACAAGGATAGATCACCACAACCTCTCAGGTTTGTGATAACAGCATGAGTGGTTAGGGTGACCAGATGTCCCGATTTTATAGGGACAGTCCCGATCGTTGGGTCTTTTTTCTTATATAGGATCTTATTACCCCCCAACCCCCTGTCCCAATTTTTCACATTTGCTGTCTGGTCACCCTATGAGTGGTGGCAACAACTTTTTTAAGTTCTTATATTATCATCTACTGACCACCAATGGTCCACAAAGACCTTCTGTGTGGTCTGCAGAGTTGCTGGTGTCACCATGCTAATCACTGATAAGTCTTCAAGCACAAAATGAGTTTATGTTCATGTTTTCCTTTCCTAAATGTACTTTCTTATGTAACCAAGCTCTATAGTTGCTGCAGAGAATGTATGGGACCAGCTGGGGAAAGGAAATGGTCCTTAAGAAGAATTGGTTCATGATATGAAAGTTAGCACACCACTGTTTTATCTTCTCTCACATGTAAATAAAGGGATCCCCCCATTCCAGCTGCTAATGTGAGAAACAAAGTGTGTGAATGCACAAACCACTGTTAAAATTGAAAACAGGTGTGTATAACTAGTAAGTGTAATCCAAAGTTCGAAATATCCTCCTGGAAGCTTGAAATTAACATTTCTTTCATTCCACTAGGAAAGATAAACTTCCCTTAAATCTGTTTCAAACAGAGCTTCACATAAACTTGGACTTTTCATGAAATGACTTATTAGCTGATTGCATTTCTTCTGCTGGTTCAGAGGCAGCAAAGAATAAAACACGCAAGGATCAGGTCAGTTTGCTCATTAGTCAGAGTTATGACTCTCTTACAGCCCTTGTTATATTTAATAGGTTAGCCACAAAACAGATATGTTTGTTTATCCAATTACACTTAGTGGCTTCCAGCAACCATGTCAAGTTTTTAAATATATAATATAAAAAGTAAATACATTATCATTCTGTCATATTCAGAAGAAGATAAATGAATTGAACCATAGGGACACTAGGAGCAATGAGGCTTTGGTTCTAAAGTATTTCCATGAAAACCAAACTCAACTTATGGGCAAGTTTTGAGGGCCCACTACAGCAACATGCTGATGACCTTCTATCCCCACTAACTTCAGAGCACTGTGCATCTTTCAGGATGGTGGCTGAACTAATTAAGTGACTCAGCATATTAAAGTTCATATTTCAGTTTAGGGGGGAGAAATAGCTCAGTGGTTTGAGCATTGGCCTGCTAAACCCAGGGTTCTGAGCTCAATCCTTGAGGGGGCCACTTAGGAATCTAGGGCAAAATCAGTACTTGGTCCTGCTAGTCCTGCTAGTGAAGGCAGGGGGCTGGACTCAATAACCTTTCAAGGTCCCTTCCAGTTCTAGGAGATAGGATATCTTTATTTATTGACATTTAATAAATTTGAGTGCAGTAATTCATAATATTTGATGTACATTAAAATACGTAGCTGTCTACGAATAGAACAAAATTCCAGACTCAAAAAGTCTCTTTGTGTGACATTTCACTGTTACACAATTCATTGCTCTTTAGTATTATGATATAATTTAATATGACAATAAGTGATGATCCTTTGGAAATTATATTACAATTTACAGTAATTTAATAAAATGGAGGATAGAAAATGTATTAAAACTTTCACTGGAACTTTTTCAGCTTCAAACTTTATTTGAATGAATGTTTCACAATATTTATTAAAATAAAATTTGAGGCTGCAAGCCAATATTGGTGGCCACTGGTCAATAGGTGACCACAATGAACTCTAACTTCCAGGTTAATCCTGAGCAAACCACTGATGAGAGAACTACTATGAGATATTCCTCTAGTTGACCAAGGAGTACATATATAAAGTGGTGGAAGACAGAACTGAAGAAATGGCCAACAGGTTCTGTTTTTAATTGTCACTGCTTTCTTGGTAACTTACTGAGTTTTTCGATATTCGGCAGTAAAGAACTCCATGTTTGTAAATATTCTGCTCTAAAACCATCCATCGAAAAAAGGATAAGTGGTGGCAAATCAAACCTGCAAATAAGTGGGAGTTTGTCATCAGAAAGGAGTTTTAGTCACAGTCTGGAGAATGCATAGTGATGTCAATAGTGTCAACCCGGAAGCAGAAGTGCCAAATACTTTTTTTTACAAGTTTATAATCCTTTATAATAATAATAATTATTCAAAAGGCAAAGGAATAAAAGGAAGATTATTTACATTAGCTTTCAAAAGTGAGCTATGAAACAGTTGCAGGGGTACAAGAATAGGAACACTAAGTATACTTAGAATTTAGGAAAAGTAACTTATTGGTTTTTATTTTAAAACAAATTATAAATATAAACATATAGATGATGGGCTAAATTAGCTGCAAGATACTGCTTATGCCAGGATCTGAATTTTGTCTTTTGTGTCTCAATATATCCTGAAATCCTCTTCCACCGTGTCCACACAGGTGGTTTGAACATTCTAACAATCACCCATTAGGTAGGGTGATCAGATAGAAAGTGTGAAAAATCGGGATGGGGGTGGAGGATAATAGGTGCCTATATTAAAAAAAGCCCCAAATATCGGGACTGGGCCTATAAAATTGGGACATCTGGTCACCCTACCCTTAGGAAACTTTGCCTATCTGGCCTGCACCTTGGGGAATGAAGTTTTATTGTGAGGGCAGGCAGGTTTGTGCTAACTCTCTCCTGATTTCCTTTCTGAGACGGTTAATAAGAGTCCAAGTTCTTCCCACACCAAATCCTTCCACCACCACCACTGAGCGGGAGCACACTTTCTCAATATCCAACTGAGCTTGATCGGTATTACCAGGAGAATTTAGCCTTTAATAACATGCTATTCTGCAACATCTAATATAAATAATCAAGGCTAAAATCCTTAGCTCTGAGAGACTTAATCAAATATAGTAGGTGTGATGGTAGGTAGAAAAAAAATTAAATTGTTGTTATGGTAAACTCTTGCCAGGAGAAAACAGCCGTAGCAATAAATCTCTGCGGTTGGCTAGGAATTGACCATTTTTCTACCACATACAATCCCACAGGAAAAAACACATTAGTAAATGTTAAGTAATAAACATTATAAAACTCTGTTTTTTAATAATACAGAGCTGACAAAGGGTATGTTTACACTACCCGCCGGATCGGTGGGCAGCGATCGATCCAGCGGGGGTCGATTTATCGTGTCTAGTCTAGACGCGATAAATCGACCCCTGAGTGCTCTCCCATCGACTCCTGTACTCCACCGCCGCGAGAGGCACAGGCGGAGTCGATGGGGGAGCGGCAACAGTCTACTCACCGCAGTGAAGACACCACGGTGAATAGGTCTAAGTACGTCGACTTCAGCTACGTTATTCACGTAGTTGAAGTTGTGCAACTTAGATCAATTCCTCCCCCACCCCCCCAGTGTAGACCAGGCCAAAGGTAGTATCCAATGCTTTCAGTCCTGTTATTCAGCCATGTTTGCTAAACATCATTATATATTTTAGTTTCCTTAGAAACATTTATACCTGGAAATGATATAGAGAACGCACTTTTGGCTAAATTAGGGATCGTATACATGTATACAAAAAATTGAATTAAAAATCCTTATGAAGGAACATCATGCTCCATACATAGGCCCTCTCCACACTGAGTCAGAACTGTACTAACCACAATGCTTTGTTATGTACAGTTATTGCTAGCAGGGTTTTAACATCGCTACTCTGTTTAATGCTGAGAGCGATTAACTGTTTTCACTTTTGGGAATGGCCTATAGGCCTATTTGCTAGCATGCATCTCAGTAAAAGCACCCTTTCCATGCCAATAAGAAAACCTGCTAGCAGCAGCCACATTTCAAAAAAGGTTGCTGGTGGCACATTCCTGATCACAACCTGAATCCAAACAGGGTCTTAAACAGCACTGTGACTTTAGGAAATACAACATTTAAAAAGGTACTCACCTCCCTGTATCCTATGAATCTGTGCTTGAAACTGGGCAGGTTGTTTGTTAATCTAAAAAAATATATTTTCATACTCTATGCACAGAATTCTTGCATGGAGAAATCCTTGTACTTTGGGATGAGACTATATTATTAAAAGTGATCCTAGTTATAAATGCAGCTAAAGTTATTTGCAAATACATAATATAACAGTTCACTTGTCCAGTCTATGTTTGTAAAGAAACCAGGTATTATACTTTAAAGACCACCTTTTAAGGTGGTTTTCTACCCAGCCTCCCCATATGCATCAGCAATATTCCGTATATATAGAAATAGCTGCATACCTGCTTCATAATTCTTCATGATTTTTTAAAGTGTTTATATGTTTCCATCCCTTTCTTTCTCCCCCTCCCTTTTCCAACTCCTCTCAACTGACCTTTCTCCCCAAAGCTACTTCAAGTAAAAATTCCTGACTATGGTAAGAAATGGCCTTCAGAAATCTGAATAGTTGCTTTCTGCAGAGCTGCTGACAAAAAGAAATCACCTCCAAGTAATTGCTTTAAAGTAGCACAGAGAGAGATAACAATGATATGTGATGAACTATGAACGATTCAGCTATGAAAAAAATACCAGGGTTTTTTTCTGAGAAGTAGATGTACATATCATTCCTGGTTTTCATAAACAGCTGAACTTTTATGTGGAATTGAGCTCATGTATTCTATTCTAAAGTGTGTTGTGATAGATTGGCATGATGTTCCGAAATACAACCCTTTAATTAAAAAAAAAGTGTATGCTGGTTGAGCAGAAAAGCTGGCCAAGTCCAAAGTATTATACTCTCTGCCTGCCTCATCAGCTGAATTCTAGGGAACAGGATTCAAGGCCTTCCAGAAGAATCAATGTAATATAGCACTGACATGAGACAGATAGATTATCCATCCCAGGGGAGTACTACATTATATTATTTAGTAGGATTGGTATTACAGTAGCATTTAGGGACTCCAGTCATGGACAGGACTCTGCTGCACTAGGCACTGTACCGATGCATAACAAAAACTCCCTGCCCTGGAAAGCAGACATACTACATAAAAGATGACAGAAAAAGAGAAGGATCCAATAGACAAGGGGAACACAAGGGAACAACGAGGAACTGGTCAGCATCAGTGTATATACCTTTCTATACTTTTCTCATTGTATAGAGAAAATATACTAATATTCCATCCCTTTTCTATCAGCCACTTCCTTCTAGGCTAAGAGCTTTCCATGTTAATTAATTATTAATAATAATTAAATATAAGTGAGACAGCAGAGGAGAAAAGAAAAAGGGGGCTACTGCTAAGAATGTCCTCTGAAACCTGCTAAAAACTGAAATTACTAAAAAAGAAAAAGAAGAGCGAGCTGTGCATAATATATGCTGATAGCTTGGATGAAGGTATTATCAGCATGAGTTTGCGATAACCTGTGGATAACTCCTGACTTCATCACTTGTGAGTGTTGTGACCGCCCCATACTCTGGATGTCACTTCCACATATGAGTTGTCAGTTTGTGTGTATTTTATATATATATATATATATATATATATATATATATATACACACACACACACACACACACACACACCAGTGTGGTCACTTAATAGCATTTGTTATATGTGGGCATCTTGATGGTTCTGACATTGTGTGTGTGTGTGTATATATATATACTCCATAATATCAGAACCATCAAGATGCCCACATATAACAAATGCTATTAAGTGACCACATGGTTGTATCCCTTGCCCTGTGCTCTTCCAATTGCCTGTTGATGTCACTCACGTGTTGTCTAAAGTTTAAACTGTGCACTCTCCAAGGAAGCAATCTTTTTCAAATGCTACAAAACAACTAATGCAATTTTAGGCATTGTATAAATAAGAATTATTTCTTATTACAGGCTTCCCAAAATTTGTGCACTTTGTTATTTCTGATTGTTATAACATTTTTCTCCATCAGAAAAGATTCAGTTACAATGTTTAAAAGAAAAATGCAAAAAAAATTCCATTCGCAGACTGATAAGTGAACAAATCATCCTACCCTTCTGGGCACTGAGAAGTGTTGAGTGACGGGCATGCTTCTTTCACCCAAGGCGTTTCACCTGAAAAGCACAAAAGGTGTCACTGCAGCACTGTAGAAAAGTAAATATAGAACACAAAGCAGTTTCCTTTCCAACCCCTGTGATTTTCTGAAACTCTGCTTAATGCTCAGAAACATTTATCATATGCTAATGATCCAATAGAGTCTCTTTAGAAAAACAAAAGAGTCATGAGAGAGGCAAGAAGGACAAACCAAAGAGGAAAGGAATAATAGAAAGAACTGATGGGGCAGAAAAAGCAGTGAATTTTTTTTAAATAAGTCTTCTCCCTCCCACAGAAAAGCCATCCTACTAAGGATCCAAAGGCAGGCAGAAACAATAACCATTTTCACAGTGACCTTCATTGTGAATTATTAAAGCCAACAATTATATATCTAAATAAAAAGTGAAAATTGAATACAGCCATGAGAAGGGGTGAGAACAGGTTCTGGTATTTTGATTACAACTTTGAAATAGTTTTTTTGATTGCTTCCCACCTCACAATTTCAAAGAAGTCCACTTATAGATGCAGGGTGGTATAGAATCTATAGATCCTTTATACTCTCTGACATCATAGTCATGAAGTATGGTTTGTTTTGCCAGTGGCATTTTTGCTATATCCATTAACAAATTTGCATACAGAACACACAAAGAAGGTTGGAGACAGGTTCTTTGGGTTGGAGTCTACATTGGATTGTTCCTATAGAAATGCTAAAGTATCTATAACAGAGGTGGGCAAACTACGCCCATGGGCCACATCCAACCCACGGGTCCCTCTTGCCTGGTCCCTGAGCTCCTGGCCCGGGAGGTTAGCCTCCGGCTCCTTCCCCGCTGTTCCCCTTCCCCCGCAGCCTCACCTTGCCGCGCTGCCGGCACAATGCTCTGGACGGCAGGATTGCCAGCTCCTGGGGCAGCACAGCTGCAGAGCCCGGCCTGACCCGGTGCTCTGAGCTGCGCGGTTGTGTGGCTGGCTCCAGCTGGGCAGCGCGGCTGTAGCACCACCAGCCACCAGTGCTCCAGGCAGCAAGGTAAGGGGGCAGGCAGCAAGGGGGGTTGGATAGAGGGCAGGGGAGTTCAGGGGTGTGGTCAGGGGGTGGAGTGATCAGAGGGCGGGGAACAGCGGGGTTGAATGGGGGCAGGGGTCCCGGGGGGGCAGTCAGGAAGGAGGGGGGGTTGGATGGGGCGGCGGGAGGCAGTCAGGGGCAGGAGTTCCGGGGGCAGTCAGGGGACAGGGAGAAGGAGTGGTTGGATGGGGGAGGGTCCCGGGGGGGGGGCGGGCAGGAAGGAGAGGAGGGGTTGGATGGGGTGGCGGGGAGCAGTCGGGGCAGAGATTCTGGGGGCAGTCAGGGGACAGGAAGCAGGGGTGTGTGGATGGGGCAGGGGTCCTGGAGGGCCGTCAGGGAACAGCAGGGTTTGGATGGAGCAGGAGTCCTGAGGAGGGGATGGATGGGGGCGGGGGCCAGACCTCCATTAAATTTCTGAAATCTGATGCGGCCCTCAGGCCAAAAAGTTTGCCCGCCTCTGATCTATAACAACATGCCACAATGTTCTCATTAAAGTACCATGTAACTCCAGGCACCTATTTTGTGCATTGTTTGAAATAGCAATGGACTATAATTAAACTCTCAGATCCAAACGCCCCTAAACGTCATTGGTTTTGGGAATCCAAACCTGAATCTGAGTCCACATTTAATGTTTGAACCCAATATATATGAGTCAAATGAAAATCTCAGATCTGAACATCCTTATGAAAATTTCAAACCCAACAGCCATGAATTTTAGGTTCGGAGGTGTGGGGGTCTTTAAATCAGGATCCAAAATCTGTGGCTCGGATCCATCTCTAATCTAGGAGTTTAATCAATCTTACACAATTAAAATCAGATTCTATATTTAAGTTAAATTTCTTTTTCCATCTGTGTATTTTGGACTGCTGAAGATTTAAGGGAGGGAGGTGCTTTTAACTGAAATACTGAAGCAGTGTCGTGTATTTCTGCACCACAAAGTGCCCAGGATGCAATGGAGTTCATGACACTGCTCTAAAAGTCCACTTTAAATGCTGTCTTTGTGTGTGGGAGAGTCTGATATCACCCGCCAGTGGCTGACCCACAAAGAAGTAAGGAGAACTACTGCTATTATCTGTTAAGGAAGATCTTCTTTAGGACAAGTGGCAGAGCAAGGGCACCGGAAAAGGGGGGCCAAGAAGCCATGACCCCACCACTTTTAAAAGGCATAGTCCTCCCACTTTTTACCTACTTTAAGGGTGAGTGTCAGGGGGAGAGGGCAAAAAGGAATGAGTCTGGGCAGGGCATGGGGGAAGAGACGGAGCAAGGACAGGGCCTCGGGGGGAGGGGCAGAGCAGGGGACAGGGCCCTGGTTTGGGCGCCACTGGTCCCCCCACTTCTAGGGAGCTTCCAGCACTCCTGGGCAGAGACCCATGTTTTCAGAAATAAAGGACTAAGGGTTCTAGCCCCACTTCTCAGGTGCATGTGTGATTTACCCAGTAATTCTATCTGCTATCTTCAGCTCGTGGACTCATCTTACACTCCCTAAAGAAACAGTGCTTGATATATAGGGTCTAGTGTCTTAAACAATGTTAAAATTAATTTTAAAATGTGCTTATAATGAAAAAGTTACATTAGGGATGGTTGTGACATGTTTTTTAGATTTCACACAGTTCAGAGCAGGGACTGTGCCTTCTTCCATTTTGGGAAAGCACATTTTGGGTGCTACTGCAATAATAATATCTTTCGTGTTTCTTAGGATTTAATTTTACTCATACTACATTCCTCTCCAGCAATCACCTTCCTTCTCACAAACCTAAATATCAGCTGTTTCACCACAAAGCAGCCACTCTCCCAGTGTCTCAGGCACTCAAACACATTTACAGCTACGAGAAACCTAAACTTGTTCAAATAAAAGCTGTAGAAATTCAATTAGGCACCAGAAGGGTTTTATCAGAGTTGCTAACAATTATGAAGCCCCATATGTTTATTTTATATGTATTTCATGTATATTCACTTGGGTAGCTTCCTGTAAATATCCCTATAATATAGCAAATAACACTTTTAAATATTAATTTTTGGTTTACCTTTGCAAATACTTTTGTAGTCTACACAGCAGTCTTTTTTCTCCAGGCAGTCTTCAGAACAAGAACAGTGGCTTCCAGTTATCCGTGTCTCACCACAACGGAGTTTAGTGCATGTCCATATCTGAGCTGAAAAATTATTAATTGGTTGTTGTGATAGAATTCACCCCTGTGTTCATGCCCTACACACTACTGTAATAATATTTGTACAAAGTATGCCTTGTAAGGCATCATTTGAAAACTCATAATTTGCGGTCAGTATTGTCCTGGTAAAATATGTGTGGCAACATTGTAGTTGAAGTTATAAGATTCCCCTGTATGGTATTCTTAACACATATTCCAATCCCCACAGCCTTGCCCAAACAGAAGTTGGCAAACAGGTCTGGCCTAAACAAAGGAATGTGTGCTCTGCTTAATTTGCATTTAAGCAGTAAAGAGAGTCATCAACCAGGAAGGGAAGACAAAGGAAGTTGAAACAAGTGAAAAAATCATCAGGGAACATCCTTCCACATAGACATTATATCCCCTGGTTCCAGGTGTAAATGTTTTTCAAGAGGGGGACTGAAACTATAAAAAGGAGGGACAAACATCCCAAGGCACGCCTCTCTCTCTCTCTCTCTCTCTCCCGGCCCATTGCATTCACTGCACCTGAAGAGACAAAGGAAGCAGTTGTTGGACTCTGTATGAGGGGTTCTTACCTAAAGAGTTTGGTGTGTAAGACTGCTAAAAGTATATGGTGCGAAACTGTGATTGAATGTAATATAGCTTGTTAAGTTAGGCACCAGAAGGGTTTTATCTTTATTTTTCTTGTAGCCATTTCTGACTTTTATGCCTCATTACTTATACTCGTTTAAAATCTCTCTCTTTGTAGTTAATAAACTTGTTTTACTGTTTTATCTAACCCAGTGTATTCAAGCTGAAGTTGCTGGGCAATTCCATTTGGGACAACAAGTTGTGTGCATATATGTTCCCTTCAAGGAATAATGGACTTAGCATATTTGTACTGTCCAGGACAGGGCTGGGCAGTATACAACATGCATTTAGGAGGGAAGATCTAGGGCTGGAGGTGTGTTGGGATCACCCTGCAATATAACCAAGGCTGGTAAGAGCCAAGATGTGGCTGGTTGGCTGCAGCACACACAGAGACATAGCTGGAAGTGACTTTCATGCTGGAGGCTGTCTGTGAGCAGACCAGGTTGGAGGCTGCACCAGCAAGATATTGTAAAGGGCACCCCAGGTTACAGGGCAGGGGTGACATAGCTACTCATTATCCCGGATTGTACCCTTGGTATGTCACAGTTGTGTTTTCGTATGAAATAAAAAACACAATTCAGTTCAGAGCACTGAATGTATATATCTGTGGTGAAATCAGCAGGACCGACACGCCCATTGACACTATTGGGAGCAGATTTGAATCAATAGTCTCTGAGGGAAGAGAAAGAATAGCAAGGAACAAATGTTGCGTGACTCCCAGCAGATGGCAAACAGACCGAAGAATGAAGGAACTTCTACATGTTACAAAACAGTAGTGAGAGAGAGAGAGAGAGAGAGAGAGAGAGAGCAGAACAGGAGAGATGGATTCCAAGAAGCTGTCACGGGAACAGTTAGAGTGAATGGACAGAGAAAGGAACATGCAGGGAAAAGACATTAGATGTGATATAGTAGCAGACAAGTCTGCTAGAGAACTTTGTAGCCCACGGATCCAATTCATCCCTCCAACATACCATTGTGTGCTGCATACTATTCAGAACACAGGGTACTGGGGGCATTCATTAATCCACTCACTTCTGAGAGGGAGGTAGCAACATGCATTCAACATACATACGACAGCCCCAGAATTCACCACGTGCCATAACAAGTCTCTAAAAAACAAAAGATGGCCGGGAGACTTTTTTGCATCTGTACTTGTGGCAGAATAAGCAAACATAGCACATTTCTCATTTCCCCTCACCCTCCCTCCAGAAAAATTAATAAAAAGACTAGGCTAACAAATCTCACATTTATGGGAACGTACTTGGTTCCAGGCAGGTACCCTCATAATCCCAGCAGCAGTTTTGAAGCTCTTTACAGCCACCATCACACTGGCAGCCCTGCCCCTTTTTATTAAATGGCTCATTACATCTGTTTCTGCAGCTGACTGTAAAGAGAACAAAAAATGGTTTTAGCACTAAAGTTATTCCAATCCTTAAGAATACAACAATTAAATAGGACATGGCCAGGAGCCTAGAGTCAGAATGTTCTGAATAATTGTCAAAAACTATTTCCCGAAACACTTGTCAACACATTTAGTAAAATTAATAATATGAGCTTATTTCCATTAAAGTTGGGTGACGTCCACACAAAACTCTGTGTGTGTGTGTAAAATTAGGATAATTATAAAAATAATATGAATATTATGAAGAATAATGACACGGGGAAAAGATATGAAATTCAGACTAGGTAAACAGTCCTTGTAAACAAAATTGAAAGTAAAAATATATTGTAGACTATTAATTTTAAAGTTATATAAAGAGATACAGTCATATATGTTCACAAAAAACTTTGTGTCAAAACAGCTGTCTCAGGGTATGCTGAGTCTCAGGGTATGTCTACACTACACAGTTAATCTGGGTTTTTCTGGTTTTAGCCCAAACCCCCTACCATCCACATAGAAAAATCTCTGACCCACGTTTGGAGGTGCTTTAAGCCCAGCTTGTTTACCCAGCTGAGGGGTATGGGTTAGAGCCCAGGTTGGGTTCTACTCTAATTTGGGCTGGCACCCGCCCCACTGTAAAATGTTAACAGTCCTCCATTGCCCTTCCCACAATTCTCCCTGAAGGACAAACAAGCTCTCCCACAAGTGACTGAGAAAGACTCCTAGAGTTTCTCATTACAAAGAACCATGGCATGTGCCCCCAGACACACATGGACAAGTGCAGAAACAGTTAGGACATAGTAATGCAAATATGGCTTTGCTGTGGTGGTGCTCACACCCAGACTGGACTAACCTGAATGCCAGTCACCCAGGTTAACTGTGCACTGTAGATATAGCCTAACTCAGGAGCAGTGTAATTCTGTTTTTCTATTTGAAATGCAAGCTTTCATACTCCTCACAATATTAAATTCCTTTTTATTATTTGTTTAGAGAATACATAATAGAAAAATAGAATATTCAGGTGCAGAGGTCTAATTATATTTTTCAAAAACTTGAGATATTGCAGAATTATTATGGGAGCTATCATGAAATTTACTTTGAATACTTAAGTTTATCCAATAGGATCAAAGCCATTATCACAAGATTTAATATCTCTGATTTTGTATTGCAACTGCTCGCTGTTGTGTTACTATTTCATAAGCTAGGCCAGTCATAATGAAAGTACTAAGAGTAAAAGGGCTTGATTCATAATTGCCCTGCAGCTTGCAGTCAAATACACCAGGGCAAAGTGGTTATAAAATATTGTATTCTGATCTGCTAACATTTTACACCACTTTGCATTAATTTTGTACAGGCGTAATTGATTTCACAGGGGGGAAAGCAATGGAGAATCAGGCTCTACGTGTCAATAAATGTTACATGGCAAGTTGACAATACATCATATTATTTGGTTAAGAGTCACTGAAGAGTAACTACAGTTCATCATCATAGTTACAAAGAATATCACAAGACGCTAGAAGAAGGAAACAAGCAAGAAAAATAATGAGTGGGGGAGAGTAGGGAAACAAGTTTAACACATTAACATAGGTGCCGTAAGAATGAGGAAAAAAACATTTCATCATCATTCTGTGGCTGCACAGATAGAATTGTTTTAAACGAAGCTATCCAATTGTTGACATTGCACTGAGCTGGTTGGGACATTTTTGACAAAATAAAATTTCATCAAAGTAAGTTGTTTTGTCAAAGCCAAAATGTTTTATGGAGGCATAATGGTTTCAGCAAAGTTTTTGTTTGAAAGGGCTTTTTTTGGGTCAAGAATTCTCCAGTCACTTCTGACAAGAGAGAGACTGAATTGAAAAGCTCAGGCTGAAAACAGATGTTTCAATGCATTTCCATTTCGCAAAAGCATTCAAAAAGTTTTGATTTTGTTCCAGTGCAGAATGAAAACAAATTTTGAAACTTCAAGAACTGCCATGAAATGGAATTGTTGTCCTCCAGACAACTCTCCATTGCATTCTAACTAGACTAGTTCTTATTATTAATTAGAGCTGATAAAAAATCAGAATTTCCATCACATGGGAAATTCGGACATTTCAATATGTTTTTGTATAGAATCAGGATGAAAAGTCTAAATAGCAAATTTTCTCATGGAATGGAAAGTTCAGACAAATGTCAGTTGGGAGCTGCTGTATACTTATTTGGCCCATCACCCTCAGCTCTTAACCCAGACTATCTCTCATAATGCAGCATGATTATGTGACTCACATACTGCACAGCATCATCAGCTAGAGGGGAGAGTGTGGTCCATTGTGGGACCTCTAGTCTATCCAGGGAGCCTGGCAACTGGAGGATAGTGGGGGCATGAGGCATCCAAACTACATCTCCTGTGATGCACTGCTGCAGTTCAGGTGAATACAGATTAATGTCAAACTGACGAAAAATGAAGTGTTTCAGTTTGGTTCAACAGATTGAATTGTTTCTATTTGAGATCGCCCAACCTGAAACCAAATATTTTGTTTTGATTTTCCTGACAAAAAAAATAAAAAATTCCCCATGATTTTGCAGAATTTTCATTTTGTCAAAAAATGCCCAACCAGTTCTAATATTAAGCACTTCAAAGATGCTGAATATACTTAATAAGTGGGGCACAAAAAGCATCAAGTACTATTATGTATGAAGTTTGTCATTTTGCAGTAATAATTTGCAACTGTGGAGTACCTTCTATTGCAACTTATTTTACAAACATTATTTAATTAAGCCTCCCCATCCTTGTGAGGCAGGTATTATCACCCCTATTTTACAGATGGGGAACTGAGGCACAGCCATTAAGGCCACATTTTTTAAAGCTGTCCACCAATTTTTTTGGGGGGGCCTCCTTTTTATGTTGCCCACCCTGAGAAACCTAGGACCTAATTGTCACAAGTGTTGAATATCCACAGTTTATTTTTAGTGAAATCCTCTGTTTAAATGCTTTGCTGGATGGAAGCATAAATTAATATTATACTGAAAATATTGTAAACGTACCTTGTACTTGGTCTTCATGTTTTAGTCCTAGTCCCAAGCCTAGTCCAAGTGATATAACCACCAAAGAGACTAAAAGAATCTGTCACAAAAAAGTCATATACTGTGAGGTATTTCATTTGCAGGTGACACAAAAATTGGGGGAGTGGTAAATAATGAAGAGGACGGGTCACTGATTCAGAGTGATCTGGATCGCTTGGTAAACTGGGCACAAGCAAACAATATGCATTTTAATATGGCAAAATGTAAGTGTTATAGCCCATAGAGCTAGCTTAGCCTTTTATTTTACTCAGCAGTAACACAAGGAACCTACAGACCTGTATCCTATGTAAGGTATTATCTTAAGTAAGTAGGAACAAAGAATGTACTTACAGAATGGGGGACTTTATGCTGGGAAGTAGTGACTCTGAAAAGATTAGGGGGTTGTGATGGATAATCAGCTGAACATGACCTCACAGTGCAATGCTGTGGCCAAAGGAGCTAATGCAATCTTGGGTTCCATAAACAGGAAACTCTCAAGTAGGCGTAGAGAGGTTACTATACTTCTGTATTTGGCATGTGTGCCCTGTATTGGAATATTGTGTCCAGTTCTGGTGCCCACAATTCAAGAAGGATGTGTGAGGGATTGGGGGTCTCAGAGCCAGTCCCACAGCTCCCCACGCAGTGCTCAAACCATGGCTACCACCTGGAACCTGTGGAGAGAGGGGCTGATGGAGCTTTAGCTCACCGAGAGCATCACTCACAAAACTCCTGACTGGGGGAAACGTCCAGCCCCACTGATTGCCTCAAACACACTACTTAAGCCAAAAGGAAGCACAGGAAGGTGTCTGAGTAGCTATATGAATTTTTGGCTGGCTGCTATTGTGGACCCTGCCTACTCACCTGATTTCTGAGCCCTGCCTTCCAGCCGGTTCCTGCATCCCAGCTATGCCAACCCCGCTTTTCTCAGATCCCTGTCTGCTCCCAGTTCCTGCTTTCCCACCTCACTCCAGGACCTTGCTCCTACACCCTACCCCTGACTCAGACTCCAGCTCTGACCTTTGTCTTGACACATGACTCTGTATCCAGCTCTGCCCCCAGCACTGATTCCTAGCTTCCAACTCTAACCATTAGGCATGACCGCCCACACCCCAGTACTTATACAATGTTGATAAACTGGAGAGGGTTCAGAGAAGAGCCACATGAATGATTAAAGGATTAGAAAACGTGCCTTATAGTGATAGATTCAAAGAGCTCAATCTATTTGAAAAGTCATGGAAGATGGGAGAGATTCCAGAAGACTGGAAAATGGCACCATATTTGCCCATCTATAAAAAGGGAAATAAGGACAACCTGGGGAATTACAGACCTGTCAGCTTAACTTCTGTATCTGGAAAGATAATGGAGCCAATTAAGCAATCAATTTGCAAAGATCTAGAAGATAATAATGTAATAAGTAACAGACAGCATGGATTTGTCAAGAACAAATCATGTCAAACCAACCTGTTAGCTTTCTTTGACAGGGTAATAAGCTTTGTGGATAGGGGGGAAGTGGTAGATGTGGTATATCCAGACTTTAGTAAAGCTTTTGATACTGTCTTGCATGACCTTCTCATAAACAAACTAGGGAAATGCAACCTAGATGGAGCTACTATAACATGGATGCAAAACTGGTTGGAAAACCATTCCCAGAGAGTAGTTATCAATGGTTCACAGTCATGCTGGGAGGGCAACGAGTTGGGTGCCACAGGGATCCATTCTGGGTCCAGTTCTGTTCAATATCTTCATCAATTATTTAGATAATGGCATACAGAGTACACTCATAAAGTTTGAGGACAATACCAAGCTGGGAGGGGGTTGCAAGTACTTTGGAGGATAGGATTAAAATTCAAAATGATCTGGACAAACTGGATAAATGATCTGAAATAAATAGATAAAATTCAATAAGGACAAATGTGAAGTACTCCATTTAGGAAGGAACACTCAGTTGCACACATACTAAATGGGAAATGACTGCCTAGGAAGGAGTACCGCGGAAAGGGATCTGGGGGTCATAGTGGACCACAAGCTAAATATGAGTCAACTGTGTAACACTGTTGCAAAAAAAGTGAACATCATTCTGGGATGTATTAGCAGGAGTGTTGTAAGCAAGACATGAGAAGTAATTCTTCTGCTTTACTTTGCACTGATTAGGGCCTCAACTGGAGTATTGTGTCCAGTTCTGGATGCCACGTTTCAGGAAAGATATGGACAAACTGGAGAAAGTCCAGAGAAGAGCAACAAAAATGATTAAAGGTCTAGAAAACATGACCTATAAGGGAAGATTGAAAAAATTGGGTTTATTTAGTCTGGGAAAGAGAAGACTGAGAGGGGACATAACAGTTTTCAAGTACATAAAAGGTTGTTACTAGGAGGAGGGAGAAGAATTGTTCTTCTTAACCTCTGAGGATAGGACAAGAAGCAATGGGCTTAAATTGCAGCAAGGGAGGTTGAGGTTGGACATTGGGAAAAACTTCCTAACTGTCAGTGTGGTTAAGCACTGGAATAAATTGCCCAAGGAGGTTGTGGAATCTCCATCATTGGAGATTTTTAAGAGCAGGTTACACAAACACCTGTTAGGAATGGCCTAGATAATAATTGGTCCTGTCATTAGTGCAAGGGACCAGACTAGATGACCTCTTGAGGTCCCTTCCAGTCCTATGATTCTATGATTTAGCTTAACAAAAAGAAGGTTGAAGGGTGATTTGATTACAGTCTATAAATACCTACATGGGAAACAAATATTTAATAATGGGCTTCAATCTAGTAGAGAAAGATATAACAGGACCCAATGGCTGGAAGTTAAAACTAGAGAAATTCATACAGGAAATTAAGAGTACATTTTTAACAGTGACAGCAATTAACCATTGATGCAAATTATCAAGGGTGATGGTGGATTCTCCATCACTGACACATTTTAAAGCACGACTGGATGTTCTTCTAAAAGATATGCTCTAGGAATTATTTTGGGTTCTATGGCCTGGGTTATACAGACTAGATGATCACAATGGTCCCTTCTGGCCTTGGAATCTTTGAACTTTATCACATATGCTGTCCATCAGTAGTATCTATGAATGCTAACAAATGAAAAAATTGGGGCGATCCTGAGCTGAGAGGTGTGAGAGAGAGTCTGTAGTTGTAGGCATAAAAGTAAAATTTGTGATGTGCTGCTTATATTTTAGCAAGAAGCTACCACAAAAATGTCTCCCCTTTAACTAGTGAGTAATCCCACGTAGTAAGCAGGGATGTATTTGCTTGCAGAGGTGGGAGGGACTGGTGAATCTATGAATTTGCTTTCCACTTAAAACAAAAAAGCTTCCTCATAACTAAGGAGGGAGGCAGCACTTGATAAAATACTTATGTTAAGCACATTTGCCTTGAAGTGATTACACTTTGATCTTAAGAAGTACACATATATTGATAATGTAGCATGCAGTTCACCTTGCGTAATTTGAAAAAGTTGTACTTTAATCATGTCTCTTAGCATAGGTAAAAGATTTTAAACCATGATCAAATTTAAAAAATCACTATTTTCCTCAATACCAAAATACTATTCTCTCAGCCATCATCTCTAGAACCCAAGTTCTCCCCTCCCTTCCTTGAAACAGCTGGGGGGGGGGGGGAGAAGATACGCCTCAAAGCTTTCCCAGTGGGTCCTCAACATAAGGCTCAGGGGAACCAAGGATGGCAATAAATTCCAGAGTCTAGGAGACCTCACTTAGAATGCCCTGCCACCAATCCCCTAATAAAACCAAGGGGACTAACAGCTCAAACTAATTGCAACTATAGAAAAAAAAAAGATACAGTCCGAAAAGTAGACAGGAGTAGGGACAAAACCTCTTAAAGATTTCTAGATGATTATTAATTATTGTTATTTGTATTATCATAGTGCCTAAGAGCCCCAGTCATAGACCAAGACCCCATTGTGCTAAGCGCTGTACAAACATGTAAGTTTCAACTGGCAATCATTTGATAATGAGTACTTATAATGAAACACAGATGTTCTCTACATGCCCCATATGGGAAATCCCAATTAATAAGCAGGCAACTACTTTCTCTCCCAGAAGCAATTTCCTGATGTAGCCCTACACAGGACATATTGTAGTAATCCATTCCCCAGATCATCAAATGCATGGATAACACTGGTGAGGTCTGCTCTGCAACCGTAAGAAAAGGCCACCAGAAACTTATTGCCAAGTACATAGGATGGAAAGCACTCTTGGCAACTTCTGCTATCAGAATACCCAGCAGCTGCTCTGGCTCTAACAAGGTCTCCAGGTTGTTAGTCTGTGTAATAATGGTAGGTATGCTCAGGATGTCAATAACATTTCCACCATTTCCTCAGTTATCATCACCAACATCTTATATAGATGCATCCTCAGTCAGCAAGTTCTTATCCTTATACCAAGATCTGTTAAACAGGGGGCATGCCACATCGGCCAGATCATAGGAGATGGATCTATCACGCTGAGTGGAGGAGTGGATTTAAGAACAAGGGCTGAGAGGGCAAATAAACTGGGGAGGCCCAATGGTAGGCATCAGCATGTGATTTAGGGGTTAGAGAGGGCCTAGAGAGGCCTGTAGGTGTTTGGTAAGCAAGAGGAGCAGACTCAGGGCAGCTAAAGATACATCCTGGTTGACAGTCACAAGTGAGAAGCTACAGATCCCTTCCCTCAGCCTAATCTGCAATCAGGACACACAGTCTCCTTACCCACCTGAAGAAGGGCCATAATGCAGACCTGTTAAGTCTCCCATTTTCTCCAGGAGACTATTTCAGGTCCCCTTCCCAGGCTCCTGAGCTGGAAACTTCATCTCTCAAAGTAATAAGGAGACTCAATAGGAAATAGTGGTTAGAGCATCTCACTTTACACCCTTCCCCCAGTAACAGACTGCAGCAACTTAGCTGAGAATGACCATAGAGACTAGGAGCCAGATGAAGAAACTAAGGAGAATGCTCATGCCTGATATGACACAAACAAATGAGCCCTCTCTGGCTTCTGTTCCTCCCCCTCCCAGCTGTGGCCCTTTCCCCACCTACATCTGCCCTAACACCCCACAGCAGAGTTCATCTAGGAGGCTCCTTTCCAGCCTCAACTGCTGCCAAGTTCCACGTAATCAGGTTCAAAGGGGTAGCTGCTGAGTCTCTCCATCCACTCTCCAGCTCCATGCTCCTGCCTTTGCAAGCTCGCCTGAGCTAATGGTAGCAGTTCCTTCTTTCTCTACCTCTCCTTATTTCAAGATGCTGGGGACCACTGCTGGGTTAAGGGAAGTAGGCGCTTCTCTAGCACCGCAGGAGGAAAAATGTCCAAAGGAGGAATTGAAGAAAGAAGGGTGGCAAGAGAGAAGTGGATAGAAAATAATTTCCCAAAGGGGAATTTAAAGCCTTCATCAGAGGCTTCATCATCTCTTATGCCACACAGGAGTAATCAAACACCTTAAATTGCGAAAGAGTTGTGCCTATGGATACAACATCTGGCAAGGCATGACTGAAGTTATGGAATGAAAGACTATGCGCAGTCGGATGCACTGAAATAGATCTGGAACCCCAGGAGGACCTTCCCGGGAGGGCCGACACAGACTGGTCAACGTGGTGATGCCTGAACCACCTGTGCAAGCAAATCGGTAGATCAAAGACTAATATGATCAAATGGGGCGACTCTAATGACATGAATCTATGTGAGTGCAGTGGGTTGCAGACCATGGAGCACCCACTGGTTTGCTGACTCTTTGGGGAGACCTATATGAAGGAGGACCTCGCTGCAGCAACGGAAAAGACCATCACTTTTGCACAGTTCTGGAAAATCATCTAGTTTGTGACAAGGACTTGAGAATAAAAAGCTGCCACCTTTAAAAAGAAATGGAGAGAACATAGAATTGATACCCATTTGAAGGAAATTAAGGCCTTGGATGTAGATTATGCTTCTGCCCCTCCCCAGAGAAGCTCAGAACCCTCAGCAATCTAAGATACAAAATCAACAAACTTTTGTCCCAAAAGGTTGAATTTGCTTTATTCTGTTTAAAGCAAAACTACTGGAAATCTGGCAAAAGAGCTGGCAAGCTGTTTGCATACAGACTTAAGCAAAAGGCTAACAGAAATAAGATTGCTGCTATTCACGATAGTAGCAATAAATAATCTACAACACAGTTAGATATTAATAAACAATGTCAACAGTTTTATTCAAAACTATATTTAGCTGAAGAAGGACTCTGTAATGATGCCCTAGATCACTTTTATAGTGGATTGTCTCTGCCATAGATCTCTGACTCTCAGAAGAAACTTTTAGATGCTCCTCTAGAAATTGTGGCTATAAAAGAAATGAAGGTTGGAATGACTCCTGACAGGTTCCCAACTGAATTTTACAAAAAGTTCTGTGAAACTTTAACACCTAGATGATTGAATATGTTCAATGAGGCCAAGACTGAGCAAATTTTCCCACCTACTCTAAGAGAAGCTGTAATTTCAGTTATTCCTAAACCTGGGAAAGACTTTGGACTAAGTAGAAATTACAGGCCAATTTCTTTAATCAATTGTGGCACTAAGATTTTCATTAAAGCTCGATATGCAACTGGACAAAGTCCTCTCTCACATTATACAGATAGATCAGGTAGGCTTCCTTCATAATAGACATAGTTCAGATAATTTGCATCACCTGATTGATATTATCAGTATGCTGAGAGATTCCAAAGAACCCTTAGCTGTCATTTCTTTCGCTGCCAAAAAGGCCTTTGAGCACATAGCCTGGGACTATCTTTTTCATGTGTTAGCAAAATTTAGTTTTGGTAAACAATGTATAGTTTGGATTAAGCTTTTATGCTCTATCACAGTTTTCAGGGTAGTTACCAATGGTACTATTTCTGCCCCATGTCCATTATTGAGAGGTAAATGGCAGGGCTGCCCCCTTTCTCCTCCTCTGTTCAATTTAACTTTAGAACCCATAGCTATTGCCACCAAAGCAATTCAACACATTCATGGCATCAAGGTGGTCAAACAGATGCTCTATGCAGATGATGCTCTTGTAGATGTATCTAAGCCTAAGGTTACGGTTCCTAATCTTCGAGCCACTATTAATACATTTGGACTCCTCTCTGGATAGAAAATTAATTGAGCTAAATCAAAATCTTAGTCATTAACAAATATGCCCACAAAGGCCTTTTCTCAAATTGAGATTTCCAATGACAGTCCTCTTATATGAAATATTTAGGAATACTGATTCTCAATAATATTCAGGACATCCCTAACATAAATATAGAACCAATTATTGCACAAGTGGCTAACAATTATGGAGATGGAGTTCATTAACCCTCCGTTTGTGGGGTAAATTTAATATAATGAAGATGAATGTCCTTCCTAGAATTTTGTATGTCCTGAGAGGTCTCCCTATTTCTATTCCTCAAACTTACTTTAAGAAATTCAATAGTATTTTCAGAACGTTCCTTTAGGGCACAGGTAAGAAACCTAGACTGGCTCTGAACAAATTACAGCTTCCCCTTTCTCTGTGAGGATTTTGTCTTCCCAGCTTGGAAAATTATCTTATCTCCCTTTATTGAGCCAGGCATCTTTCTGGCTATTAAATATGACCACAGGGACACCACTTTGGGTTCATATTGAATGAGAACTGGTATATCTTCTCCCCCTTTCAGGCATGGTAGGGTTAAATTATTATAGATTTGATGGCTCCAGAGCTCTCACAATAACGGTTGTGAGGCAAGCTTGGTCAAACATGGCTGGAAAATTCTGCTTGCATCCATTTTTCCACGCAGAGGCAGTCCTATGAAGCAAACCTATCACTAAAATGTGTGGCAAAACCTTGATGTAGAGGGATTAGATGGACAGAGGAATTATGACTGTGTCACAGCTAATTGACAATGATAAATTAAACCATTTATAGATCTTCAGCAATAATTTGCCTTGACCTGCTGTCGGGGTTCCTTCCCTACTCTGAACTCTGGGGTACAGATGTAGGGACATGCATGAAAGACCCCCAAGCTTATATTCCACCAATTTAGGTTAAAAACTTCTCCAAGGCACAAATTCTTCCTTACCCTTGGATGGTATTGCTGCCACCACCAAGTGAGTTAGATAAAGATTCAGGAAAAGGACCACTTGGAGTTCCTGTTTCCCTAAAATATTCCCCCAAGCCACTTCACCCCCTTTCCTGGGGAGGCTTGAGAATAATATACCAACCAAATAGGTAACCAAGGTGAGCACAGACCAGACCCTTGGGTTTTTAGGACACTAAAAACCCAATCAGATTCTTAAAAAACAGAACTTTATTATAAAGAAAAAAGTAAAAGAAGCACCACTGTAAAATCAGAATGGAAAGAAATTTTACAGGGTAATAAGATTCAAAACACAGAGGATTCCCCTCTAGGCAAAACTTTAAAGTTACAAAAACACAGGAATAAACCTCCCTCTTAGCACAGGGACAATTCACAAGCTAAAACAAAAGATAATCTAACACATTTCCTTCCTATTACTTACAATTTGTAATCTTAGTTGCTTAGTTCACGTATAGCTTTGGGAGATGTATTTTCCCTGCCCTGATTCCTCGCTGACCCAGAGAGAACACAAAGAGAGATGAAACAAAAAACCCTCCCCAACAGATTTGAAAGTATCTTCTCCCCTTATTGGTCCTTTGGTCAGGTGCCAACCAGGTTATTTGAGCTTCTTAATCCTTTACAGGCAAAGGAGGGATTTTATGCTACCCTTAGCTGTATGTTCATGACACCTGGAAATATCTCCAGTTAAAGCATTTACTTATGAATGTATTTGGACTGGATGCATCAGGAGCTCCAGAACCTCCAGAACTTTTATTATTTTGGAGGAAACTTCCTGGAGTCATTTGGCCAGTGAGATACTTTGATGATTTTCTGGCCCAAAAAACTCTGCCAAAGATTGATAACTTGAGAGTTGCTTGGAATAGAAATTTGAATACACAACTATCTCCAACGCAGTGAAATACAATTGTTCCTAACGTTAAAAAGCAACTATAGCTCTGAGACTATGGCTTATTCACCAAAAGACACTTTTTCGAATATGCTGATCCCCACATAGACTAATGGTCAGGGCCATCCCTAGCTATTCTGGGGCCCAACGCAGCCCTCTCCCTCCATGGGGGGAGGCAAGCCTCCACAGGGGGTGGGGCTGGCTTGGGAGACAGGGGGGAACTGCCCCCCAGCACTCACCGGCAGCATGGCTGGGGCCGGGTCACTGCATTTCCCGCCGCTGATGAGAGCAGGGGCGGGAAGGGGCAGGGTAGGGGCAGAGCAGGGTGGGGGATTTGGGGAAGGGGTGGAGTGGGGCAGGGCTGGGGCAGAGCAGGCGTGGAAAGAGGTGGGGCTGGGACAGAGGGCATAGGGAAGAAGCGGGGCAGGGGCTGGAGCAGCACGCGGCTGCACAGAGCACCAGGAAATTTGGTGGTGCCCTACGCAGCTGCATACTTTGCATATGGGTAGGGATGTCCCTGCTAATGGTAATGGGCCTCATAAATGCTGACTGCTGTTGGAAATAATGAGGAGTCCAGTGGCACCTTAAAGACTAACAGATTTATTTGGGCATAAGCTTTCGTGGGTAAAAAACACTTCTTCAGATGCTGTTGGAAATGTAGCTCCTTGGTACTATATTAATTCGTATGTTGTGGGAGTGCCCTTGTATCAAGAATTTCTGGTATGAAGTGGATCAAAGAGCCAATCTGATATTGGATGCTAAATTACAGCTCTCCCCCTTACATTTTATTCTTAGATACATTCCTAATAGGTCGCCATTACCTGGTAACAAGGCAGCATGGTTCCAATAAGCAGCTTTGGTTACTAAAAAATTAATCTTGCAAAAATGGAAAAGTCAATCCCCATCAAATATTGGCTGTGTGTGATGTGACTGACCTTCCACAGAAAGGGAATGCCCAAAAAATTCCAAGCAATTTGGGCTGACTTGTTAGGGGTCTATGATTAACATTCACCCTGGAGATATGTATGTGTCGCTTCCCTTCCCCTCCCTTTATCCTAACCTTCTTTATTTACTTTGTGTATTATGATGAATCTGGTATTTTTGGAATATTTGTTGTATTTGGAAAAATGAATAAAAATTAAAAATACAATATATGCAAACGAGATAATGCATATTCATCAACATAAAAATGTTTACATAAACCCCCTAGATTTCTGAACATTCAGCCTTAAAATATACAAATAGTGTGGTCCCTCCAGCTCATAATGACACAATACACACAAGTCTCAGCGTGGACTGGTAGGAATAAGAAGCCAAAGAAATATTTTTGGAGCAGCCATAAAACTGAACAAAAGCCCTTATTAATGTATCAGAACTATCCACAAACATTGATGAATGAAGTATAGGTATGGTTGAATTCTCCTGAACCATGATTTTTTTGATAGACAGTAATTTGAAGAGCTTTGTAATCTTGTGGAATGAGCAGAATTACTAGATACTAGGGCTGTCAAACAATTAATCATGATTAATCGTGAGATTATAAACAAATATTCGCGATTAATTGCAGTTTTAATCGCACTGTTAAACAATAATAGAATGTCATTTCTTTAAATATTTATGGATGTTTTCTACATTTGCAAATATATTGATTTCAATTACAACACGGAATACGAAGTGTACAGTGCTCACTTTTATATTATTATTTTTATTACAAATATTTGCATTGAGAAAAAGATAAACGAAAGAAATTTCAATTCAACTCAGACAAGTACTGTAGTGTACTCTTTATCGTGAAAATACAACTTAAAAATGTATAATTATTTTTTTATATAACTGCACTCAAAAATAAAACAATGTAAAACTTTAGAGTCTACAAGTCCACTCAGTCCTACTTCTTGTTCAGCCAATCGCTAAGACAAACAAGATTGTTTATATTTATGGGAGATAAAGCTGCCCGGTTCTTATTTACAATGTCATCTGACAATGAGAACAGGCATTTGTTATAGCCAGCATTGCAAAGTAAATTGGTATTCTATTATTGTCTAACAGTGTGATTTAAACTGAGATTAATTGTGATTAATTTTTAAAATTTAATTAATTTGTTTTGAGTTAATCGCTTCAGTTAACTGTGATTAATTGACAGGCCCACTAGATACCTAACTATACAATCTCACTCTACTACTTCAAGTCCCTCATGTATCTCATCTTTTCCAGCTAACCCTCCACTCCCAATTACTCTCCCTCGTAATCTTTTTATTTTGCTCACAGAACAGTCTAAAACATATATTTTATGTTCAAAAATAAAATAAAAAGGCTTTGGGGGACCTTAGTTCTATTTGTCTTCTAGGTTTTTAATATTTTTACTATCTCCTTTAATAAAGTGAATGGGAAATGTCAGTTTTGGATTGAGTTTATACAGTCCTCACAGATTACATGGTTAAATAGGGTTTGGTTTGGCCTATTTAAACTGGTTCTGTTTGTTAGATTGATACTAAGTGGTGTTGAATTGCTCTCTGTGGCACTACCTAATGCCATTCAGACTTTTCTGCATGGCTACGTTTTCATTAGTACTGAAGTTTCCAGTTTCATAGATTCCTTCCCACCCACCTTTAGAAGTGAGTTTCTTGACTTTTTTGGTTACAGAGAAAAGCTTGAAAAAGTACACTGAGCATAACACAAGGCTCAAAAAAAAAAAGAAGAGAAAACAAATAAGAGCCCCAAATTTATATTTACAAGCCAATCTCATTAGGGAGAAGGGGGTATTGACCCCCTAATACCATAATATTTTGGGGTGGCGATATTATCTGCATCTTTACTCTTTGTACTTTTTCCTGTACTTTGGTGCAAGGGCATTATTCACCAGTTACTTGTCTGTGTTTTCTAATTTGCTAATGAAATATCTGAACACACACAGAGACCAAAAATAAAATAAAATAAAAATCACAGCTCCCTTAGCCATGAAAGCAAGAAGCTAACTTTTCTCATTTTAAACAAATACGTAACATATAAAGCGCTAAATACATTTTAATAGGCTCTTAGGGTAATACAACAAACATAATAATGTTGCAATAAAAGTGAGGAGGTGAATGCACACGCTTATTTATTCTGTGTTACAGTTCATTGAAGCCTGAAGCTTTTGTTTTTGCTATGCAAATAAAGAACTGTTAGTGTACTTCAGTAAAGCATAAAGTGCAGTTTTATAGTGATAACAGAATAGTCTGACATTGTTGAGGCTGCCTGACCAATACTGTAAAATTCAGAGTCCTGCCAGAGAAGTTCATGCATCTGTCCTGTAGAATTGCCATCCCATTAGGTGTAGACTGGACAAGTTTATATAGTTAAATTAAGCATGGTGAAACGTCTCTCTAACAAATATCAAGTTTATAATGCAATAAGAATAACATTCAGAATTCTGAAAGTCTGAAAGAAACAGAACAGTCACTACTTACGCCACAGAGTATTTTGTATTTCAGGAGTGTTTTTTTCTTAACAATTTCCTCTGTTTGTAAACCCATTAACTCCATCTGGCTGCTTTGATGTGCATTTGTTTCTTTGTCAGATAACATTTTGCTGTGAGTCGTATCGTCTGATATTGCTATAGTCCTTTATCTCCTTTTTCAGCTCAGCTACAGCGAACATTACATCTTGGCATGTACTGAACACGTGGCACTGTGGTTTCAGGATTTTAATGAGATCAGAGTCCCTGAATCATAGGGCTGCAGTAAGTCACAATAACAGGGAAACATACTGAGCAGGGTCAAAGTGTGAGAAGCATGATCAAGGTCACAGTTTTGGTTGTGGTCAGTACATGTAGGGTTTTTTGTGTTTGTCATTTAAGATAGGAGAGTACTTGAAAATCAGAGTTTAGGATTAATTTGTGAGCAAACAGTAAAGCAATCAAATAAAAAAGAACACAAGTGAAATTCAAATACTTGATTAAAAGCCTCTCTTCAGTTCAGCATGTCATTCATTATCCTCAAAGTTATATAAAAAGCATTAAGCCAAATCCATTGTCATATAAGTGGATTTTTATCTTGGATTCTATACCATATCTTTTTCCATGTTTCCATTGTGTTTTGAAGTCCTTTCTCTTTCTTCTGTATCAATCCTGCCTTAAAATTCAATTTTTCCATGAAGCCTTCCAGTTAAAATTAATCAGTAATAGAATAGATATTTAGTTTAAAAAAACACACCAGTATTGCCAATTCTAACCATTCCCAAATGATAAGCAAGACAACAAAAATAATTAAATTGACTTAAAAATCATGAGGCCGAGCCCTGGTGCTAGGGGCGCTGCAAGGCTGCAGTGAGGTAGCCCCTCACTTTCAACTACAGTACCCTTTCCATGCCCTCTGGCCTCAGCTCCACCGATTCAGTGCTGGGGCATACAGCCCTAAGGGGGCCAAGAACGGCATGGTGTAATCTTTCAGGAAGAAGCCCCACCGGTGCAGTTGAAAAAGAGAGCAGGTAGCCCCTAAACATAGTAAGGTGACCTGCCACCCCAAGTCCCCTGTAATTCAAACACTGCGCTCTCCTCCCTTTTTCCTTCCCCTTTTCTCTCTTACACCTTCCTCTGGGCCCCCCCATGCAGCTCCTCAAGCACTTCAGCATGCAGGGGCAAAGTGCAGTTTGGCCTGGACCGCTCCTCCTCCTCCTCTTCCTTCTGGCTTCTAGCACTAAATTCCATAGCACTTCTGTTCATCCCTACGTCCAGTTAGCCGAAAGTTTCAGATATCCCCCTGGCCCTTGTACAAAGAGGAGTGTACTGTAGTTGTCAGGGTGCAGAAGTTATCTTACTGGACTACTTGCAAGCATTTTAGGAGCAACACAAAACAGTAAAGCTCAAAAGATGGTCTACTATGATGGATACAGAATGATGCTGGTGCATGGTAAGGCAAGCGCCATAGCAGCATCTGAGTCTGTGGTGCTCACATTTGTCAGAGCAGAGTATGAAGCACCTAACAGCTATTAGAATATTTTTCTTTATAGAATACATATTCACTTTGTGATGGGTTCAGTCACAGAGACCCCCTTGGGACTGTCACCTTACTTGCTGGAATGACCTCTGAGCCCGTTTTCCCTGCCAGCTTGGGATTCCAGAACCCTGCCTTGTTGAGCCAGACACGCTTGCCTCCTGCAACACAGACCCAGGTTTGGTCCATGCCCCCAAAGCTGCAGACTTTAACCAAAAACTGCTCAGCAGGTCACCTATCTCCAGCACCCAGACACCCAGCTCCCAATGCACCCAGACACCCAGCTCCCAATGGGATCCAAACCCCAAATAAATCCATTTTACTCTGTATAAAGCTTATACAGGGTAAACTCATAAATTATCCATGCTCTATAACACTGATAGAGAGATATGCACAGCTGCTTGCTCCCCCAAGTATTAATCACTTACTCTGGGTTTACTAATAAACAAAAGTGATTTTATTAGGTATAAAAATTAGGATTTAAGTGGTTTCAAGTAATAACAGACAGAACAAAGTAAGTTACCAAGCAAAATAAAACAAAACACGCAAGTCTAAGCCTAATACATTAAGAAATTGTTTACAGGTAAATCTCACCCTCAGAGATGTTTCAATAAGCTTCTTTCACAGACTAGACTTCTTTCTAGTCTGGACCCAATCCTTTCCCCTGGTACAATCCTTGTTAGTTCCAGCAGACATCTTAGGTGGAAAGCAGGGGTGTTCTCATGACTGCGACCCCTTTTATTCTGTTCCACCCCCTTTTATAGCTTTAACACAAAGAGGGAATCTTTTGTCTCTCTGGGTCCCCAACCCTCCTTCTAAATGGAAAAGTACCAGATTTAAGATGGATTCCAGTATCACGTGACCTGGTCACATGTCCTGTGAGACCTCATTCTTCATCACCCAGGTCACGAACACAGGAAGGCCTTCAGGTAAATAACCCCATTCACAACCAATTGTTCTAGTCAATGGGAGCCATTAAGATTTTAAGCCACCATTAATGGCCCACACTTTACATAGTTACAATAGGACCTCAGAGTTATATTTCATATTTCTAGTTTTAGATACAAGAATGATACATACATACAAATAGGATGAACACACTCGATAGATTATAAGCTTTGTAATGATACCTTACAAGAGACCTTTTGCATAAAGCATATTTCAGTTACCTTATATACACATTCATAAGCATATTTCCATAAAACATTATGGAGTGCAACGTTACACACTTTTCAACAAATAAAAATATTTTTTCACATTTATTTTAACCCACCACAACAGGAAAACATGTATATATGTATGCATACAAAGTATGTTGCAGTATGAGAAATAATGTTAGGGGGAAATTCCCATTAGCTGCTATGGGAGATGGCCTGAGAAAGGACTGAAAGACTGAGCCCACTATATATACTGAAAATCAAATATGTTTGCTCCTTGCTTCATTAACTTACTTGAGGATACCTGCAGCAGGAGAATCCCACAAAACTCAGAACTGGCAAAAGCTTTCACACGCTTCTGCATCATCTGCAATGTTATAGAAATAACAGAATCACAGAATCATAGAAATGTAAGGCTGGAAGGGACCTTGAGAGGCCATCTAGTCCAACCCCCTATGCTAAGGCAGGATCAAGTAAATCTAGACCATCTCTGACAGACGTTTCTTTAAATTGTTCTTAAAAATCTCCAGTGATGGGGATTTCACAACCTCCCTTCCAGTACTTAGCTATCCTTATGGTTGGAAAGTTTTTCCTAATATCTAACTTATAACTCTGTTGCCGTGGAATAAGCTCATTACTTCTTGTCCTACTTTCAGTATATAGGGAGAACAATTGCTCACCAACATCTTTAGAACAGCCCTGGCAATATTTGAAGTCACTCATCAGGTCCACCCCTCAGGCTTTTCTCGAGAATAAGCATACCCATTTTTTTAACTTTTCCTCAGATCTTTTATAATTTTTGTAGCTTTCCTTGAGACTCTCTCCAATTTGTCCAGATTTTCCTTAATGTGTGGCACCCAAAACAGCAAACAATGCTCCAGCTGAGGCCTCTCCAATGCTAAGTAGAATGGGACAATTACCTCCCCTGTCTCACGTACAACATCCTGTTACACCCCAGAATTATATTAGCCTTTTTCACATTTGCATCACACTGTTGGCTCATATTCAATTTGTGATCCACTATAACCCCCAGATCCTTTTGAGCAATACTACTCCATAGGAAGTTAAAACCCTTTTTGTATTAGTTCATTTGATTTGTCCTTCGTAAGTATAGTAATGTAATACTTTGCACTTGTGTAAGCAGAGTCTGAATGAGCTCTCCCCTGACATCTAGTGGGTGAGCTGTGGAAAAAGACTTCAGAAGCTGATCTCGTTTGCATGGACGCACACACCCTGCCTAGGTGCTCAGCATGATGGGATTGCTTGCCCAAATGATCACTTGTGGCTGGTGTTGGATCCCCAGTCTCCTTGTTATTGGGGCAGGAGTAACAAAGCGTTGTTATCCTTGTTGTGTGAACCGAGGGCAGCAGAACTGTACCTGACATACCCCCCTGGAGGGACTCACCCTCAACTGAACGGCACCCGTGAGGCAGGGCACATGGGTTCTAAAGCCCAATGAGTTGAGAGAGGGTGGGGTTAGATGTTTGTACCTGCTGATGAAGGCTCTGTTTAAGAGTCTTAGACACCATTTGACCCTTCCTCTCTCTATGATATAATAAAAGCTAATTTAGACTCAATTGAGAGTCTTGTTACATGCTGTGGAACTGAAATCACTAATCCTATGTCTAAGTATTAGACCTACTTTGAGACAGTGTCTCTATTGCAAGAGGCTGCCCAGCGTGCACCAGCAGTGAGGCTCCCCCACTAACAGCTGAAATCATTGAGACCTGTGTTAATGGAGGGGTGGGGCTGAAGCTGGGCAGCTGGCCAGAGGTGAAAGTAAGCCGGTAGGGTCCAGTACGGCATACCGGCAAGAGCCAGTACACCGTGCCGGACCGCACCGGCTGCCATGGCGGGGAACCCACAGCCCTTTAAATCCCACCTGCAGCTCCAGTAGCCGGGCCAGGGCTGGGATTTAAAGGGCTCGGGGCTCCCCGCAGTGGCAGGAGCTCCGGGCCCTTTAAATCCCAGCCCCAGCCTGGCAAGGCTCTGGGCTCCCTGCAGCCATGCGAACCGGGGGCCAGGATTTAAAGGGCCGCTGCGGGGAGCCCCGAGCCCTTTAAATCCCCCCCGCAGCTCCATCAGCCAGAGCTGCAGGGGGGATTTAAAGGGCCCGGAGCTCCGCAGTGGCCAGAGCCCCGAGCCCTTTAATTTGCCCCTGAGCCCCAGGGGCTCCCAGCCACCTCTGCAGCTGGGAGCCCTGGGTTGATTAAGGGCCCTGGGGCTTCCAGCCGCAACCGATGCCCCAGGGCCTTTAAATCTTGAGATGCCCTGCCTCTTCCGGTTGAGGCCACGCCTCTTCCGGTTGAGACCACGCTCCCCTCAGGATTCCAGCAGTACCGGTAAGTCCTGTAAGTTACTTTCACCCCTGCAGCTGGCGGAGAGGTGCAGCAAGTGGCCAGCCGGGTGGCTGGCGGAGAGGCGCGGCAAGCAGCCAGCAGGGCAGCTGGTGGAGAGGCGTGGCAAGCGGCCAGCAGGGCGGCTGGCAGAGAGGCGCGGGCAGCAGAGAGGCTGGTGGAGAGGCGCGGCAAACGGCCAGAGCAGAGCCATGCAGAAGTGTGGCAATCGACTGTTGGGGTGACGAGCAAGTGCCCAAGCAGTGCAGCATATAAGATGCCTCCTTACCTTCCCTGCCTTCCACACAGGGTGGAAGGTGAACTCTGCAGATGAATCTCTGAACTCTGGGGCTGCACTGGCTAAGGACAGCAACTGTGAGTGTGGTACAGAGAAGGGATGGGCACGTTAAAGGGACTTTTGCGTTGCTGGACTTAAAACCCTGAGGGGAAAAGGACACTGCCCAACTTACTTGGGGGTGGGTCTTTTGCTCATGGTTTGTGTTTATGAACCCTAGTTGCGGTGTTTTCCCAAATTAATGCTGAGTGAACTTCCTCCTTTTAGTAAAAGTTCTTGCTACACTCAGACTCTGTGCTTGCGAGAGGGGAAGTATTGCCTCTTAGAGGCACCCAGGGGCGTGGTGTGTAATTGTCCCAGGTCACTGGGTAGGGGCTCGAGCCGGTTTTGGTTGTATTGTTGAAAAGAAACCCTTAGATACTGAACCAGGCCCTTGTATCTGTTGCTCCACCCGGCAGAAGGGTTACACTTGTCATACTGAATTTCATCTTGTTGATTCCTGACCAATTCTCCAATTTCTCAAGGCCATTTGGAATTCTATTCCTCTCCTCCAAAGTGCCTGCAATCCCTCCCAGCTAGGTGTCAGCCACAAATTTTATAAGCATACTCTCCACTCCATTATCCACGTCATTAACGAAATTGATAAATAGTACCAGGACAGGACAGACCTCTGTGGGACTCCACTAGATATATCCTCCCCATTTGACAGTGAACCACTAATAGAACTACTTTTTAAGTATAGTCTTTCAACCAATCATGCAGCCACTTTATAGTAGTTTAATCTAGACCATATTTCCCTAGTTTGCTTATGAGAATGTCATGTGAGATTGTGTCAAAAGCCTTACTAAAATCAAGATATATCACAACTGCTTCCCCCTCATTGATTAGGCCAGTCAACTTGTCAAAGAATGAAATTAGGTTGGTTTGACATGATTTGTTCTTGACAAATCCATGTTGGCTATTACTAGGAGTCTACCAAATTCGTGGCTGTGAAAATCACGTCATGGACCGTGAAATCTGGTCTCTTCCATGAAATCTGGTCTCTGACTACCCAGCTCTGAAGGCAGAGTGGAGAGCAGTGGCTACTGGCTGGGTGCCCAGCTCTGAAGGCAGCGCCACTGCCAGCAGTAGCACAGAAGTCAGGGTGGCAATATCGTTAATGCACTTTGATCTAGTCCGTATTGAAACTGAACTAGATCAAAGCGCACTAACTATTAATGCACATCAGCAGGGTCTGCACAAGCAGTAAATGTGCTGCAGGCTAGTGCTGGGTACATTCACACCCCAGCTTTCTGTTAAGTAAATTGTCCTGTAGACAAGCCTTAATTTATAAAACTCAAGCACTTAAAATAAGGAAATTACTAGGCAAAGAAATCATAAAGCTAACACTGCCCACAAAACAAATAAATTCTTTAACTTGATGTAGGTGCTTATGGCCAACAAGGTGCTTACGAATAAACTGAGTTAAACTCGGCCCTGAAGCATCAGGCTTTATTTTCCTTCCAAAACTTTTTTGTATGTGTGTTTACAATTATAACTGGATGGCCACATAATCTACATAATGTTCAATCCCTCTTTGAATCCTGCTACATTCTAGGCCTCAATGTCATACTATGGCAATACATTCCATAGTCTAAATACTCACTGAGTAGAAAATGTATTTCCTTTTATTGGTTTTCAATTTGCCACCTTTCAGTTTTATTGATCATCCCCTTGTACTTATATTAAGAGAAAGGGTGGACCATAATTCCAAATAGAAAGTGGCACGGTAACAAGGTAACCTCACCGAACCCCAGGGAGTCAGTCCTACAGAAGGAACAGAAGACTACTGAACAAAACCCAAGAAGACACTGGCTTCCTGTTTCTCGAGAACATCCAAATGCTACTGACAATGCTCCTCTGCTGACAGAAGTAACACATCTAGCCACTGTCACTGTGAAACACATAGAGTACATCTACATTTGAACAGGAAGGTGTGATTCACAGCTTAAATAGATGTACCCATGCTAGCTCTGCTTAAGCTAGAGTCTAAATATAGCAGCTCGGGCTAGCCGCCCACGTACATACCCAGAGGATCAGGCAGGAATGCACTTGAAGTGACTAGCCCAAGTGGCTACCCACACCATCACAGACACACTGCTATTTTTAGGCACCAGCTCGAGCAGAACTGAGGGTGCAGTATGCCTCTTCAAGCTGGGAATTACACCCCCAGTTTGAGGTGCAGCTGTACCATCAGAACAGTAAATACAGGCCCCAGATGGTGGTTCTACCTCAGCAGATGAACACACATTTTCAGAAGCAACTACTTGGGGCACAAAAGTGGCCATGTTATCAGAAAGCATTTGAGGTTCCAAGGTAGTTATTGACACCTGTATATCTATATATCTAGATGCTTATTTGGCCCCCATTGCTATATGGTGCAAGCGTCTTACAATATTTTAATGTATTTATCCTCATGACACCCCATTTTATTGATGGGGAACTAAGGTAAAGTGACTTACCAAAGGTCAGAAAGGAAGTCTGTGGCAAAGCAGGCATTTGAATATAGGTCTCCTCAGCCCCAGGCTCAGATGCAGCTCAAGACAATCTGTTGTGCCCCCCTGTTCCTTGCCCCCCCCCCCATTTTGTATTTTTGCTATTCTGCCCCAAATGCTTTCTGTTATCACAAGGGTTCTCAACCCCCTTTGAACCATGCCTCACCTTAGCACCCTGTGACCCAGGAACCTCTGAGTGCCAACTGGCTGAAGACAAAGAAGGAGTGCATAGGCACTACAGGGATCGCCAGGTACATGCATCATAATTCACCAAAGGGTGGCATGTGAGGTCTCCACTAAAAGCCAATAGCTCACTGGTCATCATTTTTATTATGAAATGTATGGATGGATATTATTTAAGGAATTATGTATATATCTTGAAAATCATGTTCTTAAGATCTGTGAGACAGGGCTGGTCACCAGGAGGTGATAAACAGGTTCCTTTCAAGCAGGAGGTAAGAATGCTTATCTCTGTCTGGTACTGTGTGTATTGTGTATTGTATGTCTCCCAATGTAAGTCTATTTGTGTACTGAGCCTCCAAGCTAATTAAGTTTACAAAATCACAAGAGAGAGAAAGTTGCAGAGAAAAAAGAAAACAGCAGGGTGTATCATGTGTACCAGTGAAGACAATGGATTTTAGGTGTGTAACAGAGAATACTCTCCTTCCCTTAGGGGGAGAAGCTGCCAGTGTGAATGTCTTATGAACAGAGAATCACAGCCAACCAGGGCTGGTAAGCACTGTGACAAAGACTTGGGGGTGAGCTAAACTTTATTAGATAGGAAAGTACCTTGTTAATCAAGTCTAGGACCTAGAATGCATGCTATGATTTTCTTTTATATGTGACCAATTGTTTCCAATACTTCTACCTACTTACTATTACTTGAATCTTGGGTCTTTGTTAAATAAACATATACGAATTAAGCAGAGACTGTGGTCTGAGATGCAGCTAGTAAACAAGGGGTACTGTTCCTTTGGGAACAGCGGATCCAGGAATTCTATGAATGTCCAGTGGAACAGGGACTGGACGCTCCAAGGGGCTGCTCGGAGAACTTAGGGTTTGGAGCATGCCTATTGCTAACCTGCAGAGGGACAGTGGAGCCTGTATATGCTGCGTGGAGATTGCTTGTGTTGCCCAGGGCTGGTGGAGTCAGGGAGCTGACCTAAAGCTTCCTCATACTAAGGGCAGGTGGTAGTGAGATGCTTCACAATGCTGAGTACCCCCAGGAAATGTCAGACACCCCCTTTGCACTTGGCGCCTCCACTACAAAGACACACCCCTCTCTTGAGCATTCCAGGTCACAATGCCACCCACTCAAATTTGTCCCTGCTGTCCCTCTGTCATGATGGAGGGGCACCCAGGTCAAATCTGTAACCTGGTGCTTTGTCTCCCCAGTTATTCCATAACAATCAGAAGCCCCTCTCCCTCGCCACAGCTGGGAACCTCTGTGTTATCAGACATAAGGCTTATCCACATGGCACTACAGACTAGCCTATAGGGGTATGAACTGCAGAGCATTCTAATGTGTAGTGCTCTCATTGCCCCATGTAAACCCTGCCGGTGTGAACTAAAAGGTACCTAGTGTGTGTTAATTTAGTCCAGATTACATCATCCCAAACTCTTAGTTTACACCAGCAGGGTCTATATGGGCAGTTAGAGCACTACACATTAGAGCACTCTGCAATTCACATCCCCATAAATAGGTCTGTGGTTCCATGATGACAAACAGCTTCTCCCAGAAATCTGTTGCCCTAGGCAGCTGCTTAGTTTGCCTCCAGCTAGAGTGGGCCCATCCCAGGCTATCACTCTAATCATTGGACCAACCTTCCTCATAGTTGGGACTCTAAGAGGCACAATACTGTAATCCTCTCCTCTGTTCGGGGATTCAGGTTGTCTCCTCTGTCCTCCAACCTAGACATCTCCATTTATGTATTTTATTAACTGGCTGTATTATTTTGTGGTTGTTGCTTTCAGTTATATTTTATTTGCATTAATTTTCTGTCAGGTGACCAGGATGAAAGTAGTCTAGCCTAGTGATGAGAGCAGGTGTCATGCCTAGGGTTCAGAGCAGGCATCTGGAATGAGAAGCCAGAGCCACAGGTCAAGCCAGGTGTCAGGAACTGGAGTGAGCAGGGGAGAGAGCCAGGAGTGGTTCATGGCAGGGGAAGGTCCAAGGCTGGGAGCAAGGCAGGAACAGTATGAACAAGGTAACACAGGAGCAATCACGGTGGTGGATGTAAGCATTGATCCTCCAGCAAGCTGCTGCTGGTTTAAGAGTTGGCCTGTTGAACCGTCCTGATTTTTCGGTGTTTGTCCCGCAATTTGTCCCTATATTTCGCGCAGCCAGCAGCACTCGGCTTTTTTTTTTCTCTGCCGCCGGATCCCCCTCCCCTGCCTCCCCGGACTCCCGATATTTTGTTCCTCTCATCTGGTCACCCTACCTGTAGCCAATCAGATGGCATGGCCAATCAGGCAGTTTGCTTTAGTTGTACTGATGAGGTTGCTTGGAGACTAGTTCTGCTGCAGACTGATTCCTGACATTTTCACACACACAGACATATACAAAAGAATAGGCTGGGTGTAAAAGGAGTACTAAGAGTAGCCAATGGAGTCATTGAGTACTGATCCTGTCATCTGATGCGGTCACCATTATCTAAGATAGTTGAAACTTTTCTTTAAAAAAAAACCTTTTATCTAAATTTTTCAGTGCAAAACTAGAACCCCCAAAAACATAAGCTGCTTAGTTTTCAGGGCTTTGTTTTTTTCAACAAAACCAAAACAAATCCAGGGAAATGTGCATTTTCTGTGAAAATTTCATTTCTACAAAAATCCATTCTTCATTAAAAATATTTTTCAATACCTTTTTTGACCATCTCTATAACTAACCTTTTGCAACTCTGACCTATGTCAGGTAATTGGAGCCAGGAAATAAAGCCAACTCTCTTATCACTCTTTTTGTCACAACTTAGTTATACCATGTGATCCCTCCACTTCCCTAAAATAAACCTTAATTGTTTGTTATTCTTTCTGGCAGTGAATGTTTCTACCATCAGCTGACAGAAGGTAAATGTTAGCCACAAGAATGTTGAAGTTAAGACTCTGGTGGAGAAATGTAAGAGTCAACCTCTTTGTTCTCAAGATCAGTGTGGTGTTGTTTCTCTTTGATGTCCAGCTTCTCTGTGGCAAAAGATAGCATGTGAAGGTTCCCCCATGCTTTGAAACTGGCATCCATAAAAACTGTTAAGGTCAGGCTTGATGTACACAGGCTATAATGCAGTGACCACATTGTTTGCCAAGGCTACATTTAGGAATATCTTAAATTTGGTAAACTGAATTATGGCCTAGGTAATGAGCCTGGGTTAGAGCTACAGTTAATACCAGTTTGTGGGTTCATGTGGGTCAGGTTGAGGACCCAATTTAGGCTTAGTATATGGCCAATTTACAGACCCGGACTCTGGTTAGGTTTGGGTCAGATTTGCTTGACCTCTCCCTCTGGGCGGAGAGCTGAGAACTGGCATGCTGGGAGTCTCACCAAGCACACAATGTTGTGGCTGGGGTGTATAGCTGAGAATGGGCATGCACAATGTATATCACAGGCTCTCAACACTGGTCCTAGAGTGGGAGGATGGGAACACTCACTGAGATGAATGGAGGAGTTCGCACTGCTCAGAGCTATCCTTCAAGCTACCGCTCCATGAGGTGTTCTCACTGAACTGAGAACATCACCATGGTTTGATCCCTAAGTTTGCGCAAAAACAAACAATCACAATGACAGAATTTGCAACTTTAAGAAAAGCTGAGGTTGTGGGGGAGGAGGGCTGTATCTTGGGAACTTCTTCAGCAAATGGTTCCAAATTTGGTTCACTAATCCTACCCCACACTTTCATGAGGCACAACAAATTTCAAGACAATCTGAGTAACCATGTGGATTTTAGAGCACTTAGAAGAGTCAACCTTTAAACAGAAAGCAGTTCTCACCCTTAACTACAGTGGAGCTGGCATACTGCTATAATAAGGCTGTGATAAGGTTTGCTCATTTGTCTCAATGTTTTGCAGAGATGTGTCAATTTCAATGAAATTCCAAGAGAACCCAGGCAGATTTCCAACAGAATCCTCTGCCAGGTAGGGTTCCATAGGAAACTTGCCTGCTTTCCTGCTAGCTTGCCCACCTGGCTCCTCTGCAGCTCACCTAGGGTGCCCAGAGAGCAAGCGTGATGAATCGGGACAGGGGGTGGGGGGATAAAAGGAGCCTATATAAGAAAAAGACCCCAAAATCTGGACTGTCCCTATAAAATCAGGACATCTGGTCACCCTAAGCTCACCTGGTGGGATGACAGGAAGCCAAGAATATGGAAACTGTAGCTCCTTAACGGCCTGGGCTCTCAGGCTCTACAACTTAGCTCTTGGAGCCAGGGTTATCAGGGTCCCCTGTTCCTGGGAAGCCTGCTAGACAGGGTGACTTGTAGTTGAGGTCCTGGGGGTTTTTTCACCTTCCTCTGCAGCATGGGGCATGGGTCACTTGCAGGTTTAGACTAGTGTAAATGGTGGATTATCCGTAATTTGAAGTCTTTAAATCGTGATTTGAGGACTTCAGTAACTCAGTTAGAAGTTATGGGTCTATTACAGGAGTGGGTGGGCTAAGTTCTGTGGCCTGCAATGTGCAGGTTAGACAAGATGATCATGATGATCCCTTCTGACCTTAAAGTCCATGTGTCTATGAACTCACCAGGTAGATTGCCCCAGAGCAGGGCTCCCATTCTGCTTTGTGAAAAAATTCTAAATTTGCAGGGTTTGTTCCGAACTGGAATGAAACAAAATTTGTCAAAATCCTCTGCAAAATGGAATTACCATTCTCCAACCAGCTCTAATTGTGATGCAGATAAAGGGTCTAGTTTAAGCATAATACTGTGTCCAGATGATATGATGGCGCTAGTGTTAGTATTGGCTCTGTTTTGTTGGGACTGGGTTGCGACCATGGTCTAGGGTAAGGGTTGATGCCATTTTGTATGTTGCAGTTATGATAAGGGATAGGCCCATTTGAATGCCCAGACTGGGCAAGTGCTGTGACCAGTCTGTGGGCCAGGGGAAGAGTTAGAGTTGTTTAAGGTTGCTGATCCAGGGTCTGGTTAGATATGGACCTAGACTGTGAGCATGGGCTGGGGTTAAGTTTGGTGCCTGTATGTGGCTTTAGACTAGCATAACGTGTCACACCGTCTGGAGTGGTTTACGACTGTGAGAGCCAACCTCAGGAGAGACTGTCAAAAGGCATGGCAGAGACTCCAAACGGGGTGTATGTTCTATAACTAGATTTCTCCAACCCAATAACAAATGTGAACTCCTGAAGCACCAAAACAGTCTTACCATGGAGTCACAGACAGTCTCCTTGGGCATTCCAGTCTATCTTACCAACCAGGCAAGGTGGACTTAATGACAGTTAGTTGTTACACTCTAAAGATCACAAAAGAGTCAGGTTGCTTCCAGTCCTAAGAGACTGGTCACTTACCCCAGATCAATTTGTACCTCCGATCTCACACCAGAGACAATACTTGTAGCCAATCCTATAGTAGACGAATTAAGGATTTATTAATTAGGAAAAATAAATGAGAGTTATTTACAGGTTAAAGCAGACAAGCATATATACACAAATGAGTTGCAGTCTATGGCATTAAGCATTTTGCACTAGGCAAAGTCTTTTCTTGTTAGGTGAGTTGCATAGTTTAGAACAGGGGTTTCCAAACTTGGTTCGCGGTTTGTTCAGGGTAAGCCCTTGGCAGGCCGCGAGACGCTTTGTTTACCTGAGCATCCGCAGGTACGGCCGCTCGCAGCTCCCAGTGGCGATGGTTCGCCGTTCCCGGCCAATGGGAGCTGGGGGAAGCGATGGCCCAGCCTGCAGGCCCATTGGCTGGGAACAGTGAACCATTGCCACTGGGAGCTGCAAGCGGCCATACCTGCGGACGCTCAGGTAAACAAAGCGTCTCGCAGCCCGCCGGGGGGTTATCCTGAACAAGCCGTGAACCAAAATTGGGAACCCCCTGGTTTAGAACAAACATTTTACACCTATATTGCAAATACCTAAGTGTTACCTCATAGCATGAGATACCAACATTATAAGTAGGATTAATACATGTAGCAACTTACAAACAGTTCATAAAGTCTAAACACTAAATATTTTTTAAGTCCAATACCCATCTTAACACACAGGAGAGCTGGATTAGTTTCCAGCAGTGAATTTGCCAGTGCTTGGCTGAGGCATAAAGCCTTGGCAAGAGCTTTTACCTGGTCTGCACTGTGACGGTCACGTTAACACCACCCTATACCGAAAACCCACCGACCGCTATGCCTACCTTTATGCCTCCAGGTTCCATCCCGGACACACCACACAATCCATCATCTACAGCCAAGCACTGAGGTATAACCGCATCTGCTCCAACCCCTCAGACAGAGACCAGCACCTACAAGATCTTCACCAAGCATTCTCAAAACTAGGATACCCGCACGAGGAAATAAGGAAACAAATCAACAGAGCCAGACATGTACCCAGAAGCCTCCTGCTGCAAGAAAGAAACCAACAGAACTCCACTGGCCATCTCCTACAGTCCTCAGCTAAAACCTCTCCAATGCATCATCAGTGATCTACAACCCATCCTGGACAACGATCCCTCACTTTCACAGGCCTTGGGAGGCAAGCCAGTCCTCGCCCAGACAACCTGCCAGCCTTAAGCATATTCTCACCAGCAACCACACACCGCACCATAGTAACTCTAACTCAGGAACCAATCCATGCAACAAACCTCGATGCCAACTCTGCCCACATATTTACACCAGCAATACCATCACAGGACCTAACCAGATCAGCCACAACATCACCAGTTCATTCACCTGCACGTCCACCAATGTAATATACGCCATCACGTGCCAGCAATGCCCCTCTGCTATGTACATCGGCCAAACTGGACACTCCCTACGTAAAAAGATAAATGGACACAAATCAGATATTAGGAATGGCAATATACAAAAACCTGTAGGAGAAGACTTCAACCTCCCTGGACACACAACAGCAGATTTAAAGGTAGCCATCCTGCAGCAAAAAAAATTCAGGACCAGACTCCAAAGAGAAATGCTGAACTTCAGTTCATTTGCAAATTTGACACCATCAGCTCAGGATTAAACAAAGACTGTGAATGGCTAGCCAACTACAAAAGCAGTTTCTCCTCCCTTGGTGTTCACACCTCAACTGCTAGAAGAGGACCTCATCCTCCCTGATTGAACTAACCTTGTTATCTCTAGACTGATTCTTGCCTGCATATTTATACCTACCTCTGGAAATTTCCACCACATGCGTCTGACGAAGTGGGTATTCACCCACGAAAGCTTATGCTTCAATACGTCTGTTAGTCTACATGTTACAGAACAGAAGTGAGAGAGAGAGAGAGAGAGCAGAACAGGAAAGATGGATTCCAAGAAGCTGTCATGGGAACAGTTAGAGTGAATGGACAGAGAAAGGAACATGCAGGGAAAAGACATTAGATGTGATATAGTAGCAGACAAGTCTGCTAGAGAACTTTGTAGCCCACGGATCCAATTCATCCTGCCAACATACCATTGTGTGCTGCATACTATTCAGAACACAGAGTACTGGGGGCATTCATTAATCCACTCACTTCTGAGAGGGAGGTAGCAACATGCATTCAACATACATACGACAGCCCCAGAATTCACCACGTGCCATAACAAGTCTCTAAAATACAAAAGATGGCCGGAAGACTTTTTTGCATCTGTACTTGTGGCAGAATAAGCAAACATAGCACATTTCTCATTTCCCCTCACCCTCCCTTCAGAAAAATTAATAAAAAGACTAGGCTAACAAATCTCACATTTATGGGAACGTACTTGGTTCCAGGCAGGTACCCTCATAATCCCAGCAGCAGTTTTGAAGTTCTTTACAGCCACCATGACACTGGCAGCCCTGCCCCTTTTTATTAAATGGCTCATTACATCTGTTTCTGCAGCTGCCTGTAAAGAGAACAAAAGATGGTTTTAGCACTAAAGTTATTCCAATCCTTAAGAATACAACAATTAAATAGAACATGGCCAGGAGCCTAGAGTCAGAATGTTCTGAATAATTGTCAAAAACTATTTCCCAAATCACTTCTCAACACATTTAGTAAAATTAATAATATGAGCTTATTTCCATCAAAGTTGGGTGACGTCCACACAAAACTGTGTGTGTGTGTATAAAATTAGGATAATTATAAAAATAATATGAATATTATTATGAATAATGATACGGGGAAAAGATGTGAAATTCAGACTAGGTAAACAATCCTTGTAAACAAAATTGAAAGTAAAACAATATTTTAAACTATTAATTTTAAAGTTATATAAAGAGATACAGTCATACATGTTCACAAAGAACTTTGTGCCAAAACAGCTGTCTCAGGGTATGCTGAGTCTCAGAGTATGTCTATACTACACAGTTAATCTGTGTTTTTCTGGTTTTAGCCCAAACCCCCTACCATCCACATAGAAAAATCTCTGACCCACGTTTGGAGGTGCTTTAAGCCCAGCTTGTTTACCCAGCTGAGGGGTGTGGGTTAGAGCCCAGGTTGGGTTCTACTCTAATTTGGGCTGGCACCTGCCCCACTGTGCAATGAGATGCCGGCAAAATCACCTGAGTGTTAACAGTCCTCCACTGCCCTTCCCACAATTCTCCCTGAAGGACAAACAAGCTCTCCCACAAGTGACTGAGAAAGACTCCTAGAGTTTCTCATTACAAAGAACCATGGCATGTGCCCCCAGACACACATGGACAAGTGCAGAAATAGTTAGGACATAGTAATGCAAATATGGCTTTGCTGTGGTGGTGCTCACACCCAGACTGGACTAACCTGAATGCCAGTCACCCAGGTTAACTGTGCACTGTAGATATAGCCTAACTCAGGAGCAGTGTAATTCTGTTTTTCTATTTGAAATGCAAGCTTTCATACTCCTCACAATATTAAATTCCTTTTTATTATTTGTTTAGAGAATACATAATAGAAAAATAGAATATTCAGGTGGAGAAGTCTAATTATATTTTTCAAAAATTTGAGATATTGCAGAATTATTATGGGAGCTATCATGAAATTTACTTTGAATACTTAAGTTTATCCAATAGGATCAAAGCCATTATCACAAGATTTAATATCTCTGATTTTGTATTGCAACTGCTCGCTATTGTGTTACTATTTCATAAGCTAGGCCAGTCATAATGAAAGTAGTAAGAGTAAAAGGGCTTGATTCACAATTGCCCTGCAGCTTGCAGTCAAATACACCAGGGCAAAGTGGTTATAAAATATTGTATTCCGATCTGCTAACATTTTACACCACTTTGCATTTATTTTGTACAGGCGTAATTGATTCTACAGGGGGGAAAGCAATGGGAATCAGGCTCTACATGTCAATAAATGTTACATGGCAAGTTGACAATACATCGTATTATTTGGTTAAGAGTCACTGAAGAGTAACTACAGTTCATCATCATAGTTACAAGAATATCACAAGACGCTAGAAGAAGGAAACAAGCAAGAAAAATAACGAGTGGGGAAGAGCAGGGAAACAAGTTTAACACATTAACATAGGTGCCATAAGAATGAGGAAAAAAACATTTCATCATCATTCTGTGGCTGCACAGATAGAATTGATTTAAACGAAGCTATCCAATTGTTGACATTGCACTGAGCTGGTTGGGACATTTTTGACAAAATAAAATTTCATCAAAATAAGTTGTTTTGTCAAAGCCAAAATGTTTTATGGAGGCATAATGGTTTCAGCAAAGTTTTTGTTTGAAAGGGCCTTTTTTGGGTCAAGAATTCTCCAGTCACTTCTGACAAGAGAGAGACTGAATTGAAAAGCTCAGGCTTTTGATCTGAAAACAGATGTTTCAATGCATTTCCATTTCTCACTGGCCAGGCAGCGTGCCACTCAGAATCGGTTCACGTGCCGTGTTTGGCACGCGTGCAGTAGGTTGCCGACCCCTGGTCTATAAGGTGCCACAGGACTCTTTGTCGCTTTTTACAGCTTCTACTGTTACTACCACCAGTGAAGCGGCACTAGTGTAAAATTTTGACAGCTGTGGGGCTTATCTGTAATAATTTATGACTACTGTATGTTCTATATGTTTGTCTGATTGTTGTAAGGGGGTTATTGTGTGAAAACATGGGATTAATTCAAGAAGACTCTCTCCCCCCCCCCCCCCCCCTGCTACAGGAAGTGTGGCCTTTTAAACTAGGCCATGTCTACACTACATCGGTATAACTTCGTTGTCAAGGGGTGTGAAAAATCCACAGCCCTGAGGGTCACATGCAGTTATACCAATCTAACCACCAGTGTAGACAGCGCTATGTAGACAGTGCTTCTACTGTTACATAACTACTACCTTTCACATCGGTTTAGTAGCATCTTCACTGAAGCGCTACAGCCGTGTATTAAATATAGACTTGCCCTTAGTCAGGGTCTTTGTTCTCATATGTTCACAAGCTTGGAGATCCTCCCAGAAATACACAAAACCCTGACAAACTAGTCTGGTAATCTCCGCAGGGGGTCAGAGGTGGAACATTAAAGTGAATGGCTCTTGCACTGGTCCTTACAGGATAGTAGATGTCTGAAGCAGACAGAGTAGAGTTGCCAGGCATCCAGTTTTTGACTGGAACATCTGGTTGAAATGGGACCCTAGTGGCTCCAGGCAGCACCACTGACCAGGCCGCACCCCAACTCCCTACCTGCCTTGGCTCCATACGTCTCCCAGAAGCGGCCGGCGTGTCCAGCTCCAAGGCGCAGGGGTGGCCAGGGAGGCTCTGCTTGCTGCCCCCGCCCCAAGCTAGGGTTGCCAATTTTCTGATTGCAGAAAACCAAACACCCTTGCCCCAAACTCCACCCCTGCCCTGAGGACCTGTCCCTTTACAGAGATCCCGCCCCCACTCACTCCATCCCCCCTCCCTCCATTGCTTGCTCTTCCCCACCCCGCTCACTTGCTCATTTTCACCAGGCTGGGGCAGGGAGTTGGGGTGTGGGAGGGGGCAAGGGCACCAGCTAGGTGTGCATGCTCTGGGGTGGGGCCAGGGATGAGGAGTTTGGGGTTTGGGAGGGAGCTCCAGGCGGCGGTTGGGGGCGAGGGGTTCAGAGTGTTAGAGGGGGCTCTGGGCTGTGGCAGGGGTTGGGGGGATGAGGGCTCCGTCTGGGGGTGCGGGCTCTGGGGTGGGTCTGGCAATGAGGAGTTTGGGGGGCAAGGCACGTGGTGCAGGCACGGGGAGGGAGTTTGGGTGGGGAGTAGGCTCAGTGTTGGGGCGCGGGAAGGTGTACCGGGTGCAGGCTCCAGACGGTGCTTACCTCAGGCGGCTCCCGGAAGTGGCTGGCATGTCCAGCTCCTAAGTGGAGGAGCCAGGTGGCTCCACGTGCTGCCCAGGAACCATGGCCAATAGGCGCTGCAAAGCGTGACCAGGTATCTGGTTTTCGACAGGAATACTCAGTCGAAAAAGGACCCTGGTGACTCCGGTCAGCACCGCTGACTGGGCCGTTAAAAGTCCGGTCAGCGGTGCTGCAGAGCCAAGGCAGGCTAGTCCCTGTTGGGATGGTGCCAAATTGGTGTGGCCATACTGAATGAATGGTGTGAGCATAACTTGACATGACTTAAACATGGCTGAATGGCTGCCGAGGATCCTGGGAGCAGAGTCCCTTTAGCAGAAGCAGATTTGATAAAGGACTGACAAAGCCTGAGTGTGTGATCAATATTGAACCTATTGGTCAGCAAATATGGGCCCATGCAAAAGTAAATATCACATGTATAAAGTTCCAGCATAGAGCACAGGTCAACCTGGTTATAGTGACCTTACAGCAAGGACACCACGCAGAGAGCCAGAGTGAATGACTGATGAGTGAGTAAATATGGGATGATCTTCATTCAGCACCCCCCCAACCCTTCTAAAATACTAATTAGGTAAAATTAATAACCACACGCCCACTGGGCATGCTTGTAAGACATGTGACTCCTTTGAGGAAAAAAGAATATAAGACTCAAGCAAAGTAATTGATGCTGGAAGAAGCAATACTGCTGGACAGAGTAGCCAAAATTCTGCTCCGTGGCTCGAGTAGGACTGTGAACCAGAGGGGTGTCAAGGCAACCTAAGCCTTGCCTCGAGGGAATCCAGACAGACCAGAGGTTTCAGAAGAACAGACCTGGAGGGAAGAAGTCGTCTATAAAATTGGTAATCACATTCTCTGTTTGCCAAGCAGAAACTGCGTGGGGCTAGCGCAAGGCCTGTTTGTGTATGTTTGTGAAAGAGAGACTCGTTAAGAGGAATGTATAGCTCTTAATTTCTAACATAGGAGTTACGTGCTTAATATAACCCTTTACCACTTATATAATTCCTTCTCAATAAACTGCTGTGCATTGAAGATAATTACTGTGGACCTTTTTCACTGGTATGACAGTAATCTGCTCCACTGGGAGCCAGTAGAGATCCATTTCGGGGGTAGTAGCACCCCCTGGTGTCAATAGTCCCTACCTGTCCTGGGGCAGCAGGTCAGGCTCCAAGGCGGGGGGACTACGAGGCTCTGTGCACTGCCCCCGCCCGGAGTACCAGCGCCGGCAAGTGGGAGCTGCGGGGCAGTGTCTTCAGGTGAGAGTAGCGCGCACTGCACAGTTTCCTGCCCCCTTCCCCTCCTGCCTAGGAGCTGGACCTGCTGGCCACTTCCGGGGCGCAGTGCGGTGCCCCAGTACAGGCAGGCAGCCTGCCTTGGCTCTGCAGCACTGCTGACCAGCAGCCACCAAAGGTAAACCTATGCCCCAGCCCTGAGCCCCCTCTTGCACTCCAAACACTGCATCTCTGGCCCTACTGCAGAGCCTGCACCCCCAGCCCAGAGACACCCCCCCCTTCCATACCCTGAACCCCAGCACAGGGAAAGTGAGTGACGGTGAGGGAGAGCGAGCCATCAAGGGATGGGAAATGTAGTGAGGAGGGGTGGCGCTTTGGGGAAGGGATGGGGCTAAAGTGTTCAGTTTTGTACCAATAGAAAGTTGGCAACCGGGAGCAGCCTGACATCCAGTCTCTGCACCTTAGAGTGCTGAGGCTTAGCATAAAACAGCCCTGCCTGTGCCCCTAACGCTTTCCGGCGCTTTGCAACGATATCGTAGAAGATCCAACCCTGCTCAAATCAGGGCCAATCCCCGGACAGATATTTACCCCCGTTCCCTAAACGGCCCCCTCAAGGATTGAACTCACAACCCTGCGTTTAGCAGGCCTGTGCTCAGGCCACTGAGCTATCCCTCCCTCCTCTCAGTTGTCTCTTGTGATGCAACAAAGCCTCGGTTGAAGACGGCGGCCTGGCCGCTGCCTGCGCCACTGCGGCCAAGCTCTTGAGCTGCAGCCTCCCCAGTGGGACTTGCTGGACAAGCTCTGGGAGCCGCGGGAGACGCCTCGGCCCGAGTCCCGCCCAGGGCAGGGCCAGGCCTGAGAGCGGCTGACACGCGGGGCGTAGCTAGCCTAGTCCCCGCCATACTCCCCCCAAGCCAGGGGCGCGCTCGTGTTCCGCACCGGCCTGTTTCTCCCCGCGGCGCACACGGGGCCCGGCCTCAGGCCAGGGAGGTGCGAGAGCCGGAGGCTGGGGGCGGCCCCAGCGCGGAACTGCTCGGCCCGGGAAGCTGCTTCCCGGCGGGGACGGGTTCAGGGACGCACCTTCCGCCTGGGTCGCCGCCGGACCCAGAACCGCCGCCGCTCGGTTCCTCGGCGCGGCCACCCCGGCGCGGGAGCAGGAGCTGGTCCCGGTTCGGTGCCGCCGCTGCCCGCAGGGAGTCTGGGGCCGAGCCCCGGGCGGGGCCATGGCGATCCCGATGGTGCCGATGGAGACCCAGCTGCAGAGCATCTTCGAGGAGGTGGTGGTGAGTCGCAGAGCCGGGCCGCCCCAGCCCCAGGGGCCACGGGGTGGGAGGGAATGGGGGGCTCTGGGGTGTTGCGAGGCGGGTCTGGGTGTAGCGGGGATGTGAGGAGCTGGAGACTTATTTACAAATTGGGGAGTGATCCATAGTTGCTTTATGGCCCTTGCTGATTTTGTCCCAGCATCATGGGGCCCGGGGGCAGTACGGGCCCCTGTGGGATGTTGTTACAATTTTAAAGAGCTGGTGTGTCCCACTAATAACGGGCTGAAAGAATGAGGCAACAATAAAGCAGTTTGGTGGAAGAACATAAGTCTCAGCTCTCTACTTGCCTAACTAAAGCTAGATTGTGGTGATTTGTAGATACGGCAGAAGTTGGTTTTAAGGAAGGATTTAAAAAGAGGACAGATGGTGGCTTGGAAAATTCTGTTAGGAAGGTGGGTTTTTTTTTTCAGGAATAGGGGGATGATTTGGGAGAAATCATGGAAATACTCGAGAGAGAAGGGCGTGATCAAGGCAGGCATCATTGGCAGGTTTGATGGGTCATTCAGTTGTCAAGCTGAGTAGCGCAGGGCTAAACGATAAAAACACCTGAAAAGCAAAACCAAGGAGTTTGTGTTTGATACGGTGGAGGAGAGGGGAGCCAGTAGAGGAATACAAAGAGTAGGGAGATGTGGTTGGAGCCAGGAAGATGATCCCAGTATTTTTAGTAGACTTAAGGAAAGTGATGTGTCAGGTATCTAAGTCAGCGAGGTTGGGTTACAGTAGTCAATGCCTGGGATCACAAGGAGCTCAACAAGAGATCTGGCAGTCAGACTGAAAAGGCTGAATGTTAAGTAGAAGCAACAAAACTTGGATAAGCCCTGAATATGTAGATCTTATAGTAGTGGTTCTCACAACAAACTTTTGCTGGTGGCCAGTCTGACATGTTTTCCTAAAATATGTAATTAACTTCAAGCAAAACAAATAAATACGTATCTATACATATCCAAATCATTGTAACTTGTAACATGTAGGGGTTTTTTTCAGATTCAATAATAAAAATAATATACATTATCTCCCTCAGATGTAAACTAACTTGTTTGTCTTAGTGATTGGCTGAACAAGACGTAAGACTGAGTGGATTGTAGGCTCTAAATTTTTACATTGTTTTGTTTTTGAGTGCAGTTAACCCCCCCCCCCCCAAAAAAAAATTCTACATTTGTAAGTTGCACTTTCAGGATAAAGAGATTGCACTACAGTACTTGTTTTGATGTGATTTGAAAAATACTATTTCTTTTGTTTATCATTTTTACAGAGCAATTATTTGCAATACAAATAATAAAAAGTGAGCACTGTATACTTTGTATTCTGTTTTGTAATTGAAAACAATATATTCGACAATATAGAAAAACATCCAAGAAAGTAGTACATTTCAATTGGTATTCTGTTGTTTAACAATGCAATTAAAACTGTGATTAATCATGATTAAATTTTTTGATGAGTTAACTGCAATTAATCGATAGCCTAATTTAAATATTCTTTTTATATCCACCCTGAAGTGACTAAAGAACATCATTAACAAACTTAAAATATATTTTTCTGAGAAACTTGCTTTTGTCTGCAAAATTGTTTTTGGCTTATGGTTGTGAGGATCACCTGATAATGTGAACTGATTAAATACTGTGTCTGAATGTTCAGAAAGACACTTCCAATGGTTCTGTTGTACTCATGGCTTTGCCAACCACTAGAGAAATTAACGAATGGTTGCTTTCAGTGCTGCTATTTGTAACTTTCATTACTCTGTGGACAGCTGTGAAACTAAGTATCAGAGGGGTAGCCATGTTAATCTGTATCCACAAAAACAAGGAGGAGTCCGGTGGCACTTTAAAGACTAACAGATTATTAGTCTTTAAGGTGCCACCAGACTCCTAGCTGTGAAACTGACTTTAGTTTCTGTCAAGAATTTAGGAGAATCAACTCTCTGCAGGTTCTTGGAAAAGCTATAAGCTGCTGTAAGCAGGCAATGCAAGGACTTACAGGTGAAAAAGGACCATCAAAGGCACCCTCTATTCCTTCACATCCTATTACCAGTAGAGAATAATATTTAAAGCATTTAATGTCATTATATATACATTGATGTGGTGCCATCATCTTGAATATTGTGTTCAGCACTAGACACCCTATCTAAATATAAAAGAAATGTGAAAGGCCCATAGAAGGGCAACAAAAATTATTAGAGGGATGGAAATAATCTCACGTGATATACTAAAAAAGACTGTTCAGAAAGGAGAAAAGTAAGAGGATATATAAAATAATTAATGGTATAAAGAAGGTAAATTGAGTATTTCTATATAGCCTTATAATCCAAGACCATAGGATCATCCAGTAAAATTAAAAATCAACAGATGTAAATTAAATAAAAGGAAATACTTTCATACGCACAGCATAATTAATTTGTGGAACTCACTGTTGCATAATATAATTGAGGAAAAGAATTCAGTAGGATTCAGATGATTAGATCTTTATATTTATAAGAAGATCCACAGTTACACAAGCTAGAATAAAAAGTGAATAAAAATATAAATCCTCCTACTTCAGTACATAAATCAATCACTATGGGTTAGAGAGAAACTCCCTCCACCCATCTCCTCAAGAAATGTTGTTGTATATTTGTCAAAGGGCATGCATGGGAGGGCAGAGAGGGACATTGTGCCTGCTGAAGCATCTGGTGCAGGTCACTTTCAAGAGACAGTATATCAGGCTAGAAAGACCATTGGTGTGATCCTATGTTACTTTTTACTGAACATGCCTCATCTTGATAATTCTATTTTCATTACTACTAAGTGTATCTGTAGCAGAGCTTTAGATCAAGTTGCCATTAATCACCAAGACTTGAACCCCTTTCTCTTACAGAAAACAGAAGTTATAGAGGAGGCTTTCCCTGGGTGAGTGTAATGACAATTTATTTGTGCATGAGATTCATTGTGACTATCTTCTATATCTGCTTTTTTAATGGTGCTACCTTTCAAGAACACATTGCAGATAACTAGTGTTCTTATTTGCAATAGCATGTTTATGGACACTCCTGAAGATGAGAGAACCAAATTGATCAGCTGCCTGGGAGCTTTTAGACAGTTCTGGAGCAGTCTTTCCCAGGTAAGCATTTCATTTATTGCTAATGTAGTTATATTTTACAGCACCCGATAGTGTACTAGATACATAGCTAAGGCATGATTCCTGTCCCAAACAGCTCACAATCTAATTTCAGACTGGGGAAAACAAGTAGTAGGGAAATAACAAAACACTATGGTGAGCTTAGATGGGAAGGATAGTGCTGACATCAATGAAATTACATGATTACTTGGCAAAGGCTGGTGCACAACATGGTGTAGTAGTAAAGAATAACTCCTTTTATAAATATAAATATCAAAAGTAAATGGTCATTTCTAGGGTAAATGGGATAATTTCTTACAGCTGTTGTGGTAGAAGAGGTTCTGAAGGAGGGCCTTGAATGAAAGGAGGGATATATTTCATGAAAAACATTTATGCATAAAATATTACTATCCGATGAGTGACCATTCTTGAAAAGCATGGGTCTTTGATATAGGTAGAAAGAAATGCATTATACATAGGGTTTTCTAAAGCAATCATTAAACTTCTCTGATTACTTTATGCACTGCCAAAATTCACTCAAATCTCTGTTGATGCATCCTGTGTTCGGCAGCCTATTCCACTCTGTTTCAAAGTAATCTGATTATTTGTTCCTGTTCACAAGTATCATTCCTTACTTTGGTATATCCTGCTATTATAAAACATTAATATCGGTAAATGAATGGTTTAATTTAATTACATACTGGATATATGAAGTCTTCATTTCAACTCTGTAGTCAGCCCAGCAATATACTTTCTTTGTTTCTCTTCACACAGGCTATCGGAATATAACTTTGTATGTCACAGATTGGGGAAATTTCTTGAAATAAGATAAAAGTGGATGTTAAAGGAGCAATCTTTGACAGATTAAATACCCAGAAGTCATTATCTCTCATTTGTTCCTTTTACTCAGTGTAGCAATTTGTGGTTTTAAGACGAAGTTACTTATGTTGCCATAGTAAGTAGTTTATTTTAATCCTCCACTGTTTTCCAGGAATCTCATGAACAATGTGTCCAGTGGATTGTAAGATTCATCCACAGCCAGCACAGTCCTAAAAGAATTTCTTTCTTGTATGACTGTTTAGCAATGGCAGTCGAGACTGGTCTGTTGCCACCCAGGTATGTTTAGTGTTGGTGAAGCAAGAAATACAATATGCATAAGTTGTAGAATCGTAGATTAATTAAAAAAAAATTCCTTAAAACTACTGTTAATTGGAAATCATCTACTTATTCTCGTGCATCACTCACTGTTGTATTCTTTTTTACTAGAATGGTTTGTGAATCTCTAATAAACTCGGACACCCTTGAATGGGAAAGGACACAGCTGTGGGCATTAACATTTAAACTGGTCCGGAAAATAATTGGAGGTGTAGACTACAAGGTATTTTTCCTAAGAAATTTTGGAAACTGTGGTGGTTTTTATAAGTTTATAGTGCTTCTTTCTGGTATTCCAGAGACTGTGTTGAACCTGTCTCTGTCAGTTTAGTATTTTGTCATCAATTAAATCAGATATTCACAATTTTTTTCCTAGTGTAGACCACATCTTAATTAACATTTTCTGTTGTACACCTTACTTCCCAGTCATGGTGACAGAGTCACCTTACCTTCCATTTTCAATTGCAAACTAAATAATATTCCTAATGCAATTTCAACAATTGTTTGCCTGGAAAAGTGTTGTTATAAAAACATTTAGGGTAATATCCTCAGCTCCATCTCTGTGCTATGGAAAGGGTCAGACTGAGCAATGTAAAAGGCATCTTACAGAAGCACTGTGTCTGGTGTGGGAAGAGTTTGCCAGTGCAAGCACTGAGGAAGACATTCGTAAATCTGCCTCTTGGGGTAAGTCTACACAGCAAAGAAAAACCCGTAGCTGGCCTGTGCCAGCTGATTCAGACTCACAAGGCTTGGGCTGCGGGGCAGTTTCATTGCTGTGTTGACTTCCAGGCTCAGGCTGGAGCCCGGGCAGTGGGTTCTTACTGTGACTCTTAGAAGCAACTCACCGAACCTTGTCCTTAATATTTTCTGAGCTGTCTTCTGATGCACTTTGGCTCCTAGAAATTGAGAATTTTTGTGAACATTAATTTGTATATGATTCTCTCAGGGTGTGCGAGATCTATTGAAGGTGATCCTGGAGAAAATCCTAACTATTCCTAACACAGTGAGCTCAGCTGTTGTACAGCAGCTCTTAGCAGCAAGAGAGGTAACTCTAAAATGTTATATGGTGTCACAATGAAAAAGTTGGTCTCAATCTTTAGTCATTGATCTTCATAATATTCTAAAATGGATCTCTTTGGAGCCTTTTAGATCTGATATAAATGAATAGCTAAAGCTGATGACATGTCTTCTACTGGTTTTTGTGCCAGTGTATTTCAGGGTCATCTAATAGTGATCCTTCTCGTATTATCTACAACAGTGGTTTTCTGCCTGTGGTCCGTGACCCGTGGGGGTCTACAGACTATGTCGATTTCCAAAGGGGTCCGCCCCTCCATTTGACATTTTTTAGGGGTTCGCAAATGAAAAAAGGTTGAAAACCACTGATCTACAACATTTCCATTACCAGGCTATCTGGGCATAGTAGAATGCAGTGATGTAGCCGTGTTGGTCCTAGGATATTAGAGACACAAGGTGGTTTACCTCACCCACCTGGGCGTAGTAAAGTCAGGTTAGAATCTCAGCCTTAAAGGGATGCTAAATAAGCTTTATGAAATCCAGTATTAATATTTTCATTAAACCAAAAAAAAAAGAAAAACAGTTGGGATTTAAATATTTCCCATTGTTGCAACCAGATATTGCAGAGTTGTGCTAGCGCATTAGAACCAGAAATTGAATCTCACCATTCTTCTTTCATTGTCCAAACTGAGTAAAATGTAAAAAGCAAACAGCATAAAGGGTGAAAAACAAGATACAATTTAATGACAATTTCATTATAATCAATGTGATACTAATAACACAAGTCACAGTTTAAAAAAGTAACTTAATGTCCCTTCAAATCTTACGTGTCTAGCTTCTAGAGCTCATTGTAGTTTATTTAATAATATTTAATTTGTTTATGGTAATTGTCCAAATTGCCTTACATTTTAAAATTTTACTTATTTCTAGGTTGTAGCCTATATTTTGGAAAGAAATGCTTGTTTATTACCTGCCTACTTTGCAGTTACAGAGATAAGAAAACTGTACCCGGAGGGAAAGCTTCCTCATTGGGTAAGGGTTTATTCATTATATTTTATAAAGTGATATGTGCCTCGTTCTCTCCTTACAAAACATTGAGTGCAATTTTTTAAAAAATGGATGCCTAATGCCTTGTCTATACAGTACCTAAAACTTAGGTTGACCTAACTACATCGCTCAGGACTGTGAAAAATTTCATGTCCTGTGCAATGTAGTTTGGTCAACCTAACCCTGACTGTAGATGCAGCAAGGTCAACAGAAGAATTCTTCCATCGACCTAGCTGTCATCTCTCAAGAGGTGAATTTACTGGAGTAACAGAAACCCCCCTGCTATCACTGTAGTATTTGTCTGTGCTACAGCAGCATAGCTGCAGCTGTGCCTCTGTAGCACTTGAAAATATACTCTTAGTTTCTGTTTAAGCACTAAATGAGGCCCCTGTATTGCAGCTGATTCGCTGGCAGAACCCTGTGCTTACGCGCGGATCATGCCATAGACTCCATGCAAGTGGCCTAACTTTCAAAATTGTTGAGTGCTCAGCAGGTCTTATTGATTTAAAATTTGGAAAACTAGGCAACTTATTTAAGTTGACTAAATTAGGCTTAAAAACAGCAACAAAAACTACACACAAACGTTGGCCATATTGCTTTAGATGTGCATCTGAATGTTATGTTCTCGAATTTTAGCATTTGAGACTGGGTTGAAATTCTTCATGTGCCTACCAGCTTTATTCACACTCTCCATATGACTAGGAAGATAAGCAAACAGCTTTAATTTTCCAGTATGGCCAGTTTTGTGGCCTGATATTCACCATTACAGAATTATTTGGCATTTTCGTATAATCAAAACAGCCTTCACTTCCTAAAGATTGTGATACTCATTCAATACATGTTCCTCTTGTCATTTTGGTTCTTTTGAAGAACCAGATCTCTGGTTTTGCTTGCACAGAAAGGGGCATGTTTCTTTGATTAATGGAGATAAGGGATGAAACTCCCATTGATTTCACCGGGGCCAGGATTTCATCCAAGAAGTGGTAAGTTAAGTGCCTTTGAGGAATTGCTCAGATGAAGAAAATGGTGTTCTATTGCTAAATAGAATTTTAAACCTGACATGAAAGGCAATAAATAATGTACATTGCAAGAATGTTGTACACGTGAAAAGTAGCTATTTTGATTTGCTCTGATTTCTGCCAAAAAGAGCATAGATCCTTCAAGTAACTTACCTGATTTAATGTCTTGTTTTAAATTGAATATTATGTTAATTTAAATAATTTAGTATTAATAATCTTCTTTCAGTTGCTAGGTAACTTAGTATCAGACTTTGTGGATACCTTCAGACCCACCGCAAGAATAAATTCCATTTGCGGTAAGAAAGCACGAGTGAAGTGAATTTAGATTGAATTGAATTTTTAACCAGTAGGTCTAGCTAATTTGGGGTTAGCCTTTATATGTTAATTCGTGCAAAATGCTTGAGTGTGTAGCATTTATGTAATACCTATCAATGACTTTTTTTATCCTGCTTCAATTTAAAAAAAGTTTGAAAACTTATTTGGATTTACCAGATTAAAACTACTGCTTTGAGCAGAGGTAGAAAGTGGAAAATTGCTTTTTTTTCACTTGCCCCCTCTGCACAAAGTGATATTGTCCCTTCTGTGGTCTTAACCTGGCCTATGAATTCAAGGGTGTGTCTACATTTAATTACTTTTGCACTGGTCTAGCTATGCCGAATTCCCTAATTTATGTGATCTTTTAGTCTCCATTAAAAAAAAAAAGTTTTTTCATTCAGTTTTACTCCTCTCAAGAAATCTGCAAAAGTTTGATTAGGGCATTTCAGTCCTGTTTAATACTATTTTTGCTCTTTTAGAAGAAGGATGCTTTTTTTCCCTGTACATTTTTGTTGTTGTTGTTGTTGTTGGTTATTTCTTTGTTTTTGCAAGAGTATGCTAACACTCTTAAGTATATTTTTCCAAACACATGGAAAGGATTTATTCATGTGACTCTCAGTCCTGGAAGAGATTTCCTGATTTGCTGAAAGTATTTGCATAAATGACCAGGTGTATTGTTGACTTTATACATTCTCTGACTCTACAAACAGACTATATACAGTTTAAGGTGGAAATAGTATTAGAGGTGCTTGCTGTGTATAGTAGTTCTGCCCACACCCACTACTACTACAGTATAGTAGTATAATTACTGCTGAAGGCAGGAAACCAGAGTGGGTGGACTAACCGTCTACAGTAACTCCTCCCTTAACCTCGTCCAGTTAACATTTCATTGTTACATTGCTGATCATTAGGGAACATGCTTATTTAAAGTTGCACAGTGCTCCCTTATAACGTTTTTTGGCAGCCATCTGCTTTGTCCACTGCTTGCAGAAAGAGCAACCCGTTGGAGCTAGCTGGTCAGGGCTTGGAACTAGGGTGGACTGGCAGCCCCCCATCAGCTCCCCTAAGTTCCCTGTGTGGCAACTTCCCAGCAGGCTATCAATTGCAGGGCAGTTCAGCTGTCCCTCCCCCTCACTGCCGGGTGCTGCTCCTGCCCTCTGCCTTGGAGCTGCTCCTGGAAGTCTCCTGCTTGCTGTGTGTGTGTGGGGGGGAGGGGGGTGCTAATGTCAGGGTGTCTTCCTCCCCCTGCTCCTGCCCCCCATCTCCACAGAGCAGGTGGGGAACATCACAGGGTTCGGGATGGAGGGAGCTCGCTGGCAGCAGCTGCTGTCTCAAGTGGCTGATCTACTTAAAAAGGCAATGTACCTAGAGTTGGGTCAGCATACTTAAAGGGGCAATGCACGTGTCTGTCTCTCACACACACATGGTGAGTGTCTCTGTCTCTCTCTGCCACATTGCCTCCCCTCCCTCCATTCGTGCTGCCTTGTAGAGTGTGAGGCTACATTAACAACAATGTGTTTAACCCTTGAGGGCTCAGACGAGTGCTAGTTCATCATTTAGCAGTAAGGCATTCCCTGGGAAATATTCCACCCTGACTCCACCACCTCAACCAAGCTTCACAATCATCATTGCTGCGTACAGTATTAAATTGTTTGTTTAAAACTTAGATATATGTGTGTGTGTATACATATATACATACAGAGAGAGAGTCTTTTGTCTGGCGAAAAAAATTTCCCTGGAAGCTAACACCCCTCCCCTCATTTACATTAATTCTTGTGGGGAAATTGGATTTGCTTAACATCATTTTGCTTAAAGTCGCATTTTTTAGGAACATAACTACAACGTTAAGTGAGGAGTTACTGTACTTTAATAGGGTGGCAGGGGGAAAGCAGTTATCCTTTAATTTCATTTTGTTTGAGGGAAGTTGAAGGCTCAGTGTAGCCAAACTGAATATTATTACATTACTTCTCCTGTGCTTTTGGATGTAATGGCAATAAAGGAACTATGACCATCCAGAGAAGAGGCTTGACCCATTTACAATAAAAGGTCCATAATGGCCCATTATGGCTGAAATACAACTCCTGCTTTAGTTATAAACATTTATTGGACCAAAAAAAAGTTTTTATGGTCTGAGCATATGATGTGAATAGGAAGACTTCTCCTGAGGATAAATAGTATCTTTTAGTGTCATATTTACAAGTATTTTAATATATCTGGGGATGTCCAAACTGAACAGTTTATAGCAAAACATAATAGTTGAGTTTGCCCTTTAGCTAATGAGTTGAGATTTCTAATGCAAAAGGAATAATTGCTAACATTGGAAGCTTTATGCTAGCCAATTCCTGGTGGGAGATAACAGATTTAAATAAATATAGCGGGAAGGAATATTATTAGTAGTTTCCGAGTTGTGTTCTTGACCTTTAATGATTAAGTGCCATATCCACTCAACTTCCTTAGCGTTTATCCTTTCTCATTCTGTGTAATATGTGCAGGACGTTGTAGTCTTCTTCCTGTGGTAAATAACTCTGGCGCCATGTGTAACTCATGGAAGCTGGATCCTACAACCCTTCGTTTCCCTTTGAAAGGACTCTTGCCATATGATAAGGTATGCATGCGTAAACCTCTTAGTTATGAAACTTTTGTGTGTTTAATCTATGAAATTACTATTTATTTGTAGATTAGAGAAAGGAAGAGGGCAATTATTTTGAAAACTCGGGCTATCCCATTTTCAATTAGAACTTCAAAATTAATTAACTTAATTTCTCCAAATACATGACACAGTAATGGCAAACCATACACACACCAGGCGGTATGTGATGTTTTTACTGCCTGGCACACTGATGCCCTGAATTCTGAGAAGCAGTAGGTGTTGCATGCACCTATTCTGTGTCGGCATGTGAGAGAGAGAGAGAGAGAGAGAGAGAGAGGAAGATATAGAGGAAATAGAATGTGGAAAAAAAGAACTATGTAGTTCATGACTTGCACAACAGGGCAAGACACCTGATTTCACTTTTTAAATTGGTCTCAGACCCCAGGAGCACTGTGGAGGCAGTGTGCACAGCCCTTATTGAGAGGAATCTCATTGGTCTTCTGAAGCTGCTCTGCCCATATTTCAAAGATGTTTTCCAAAAAGTATCCCATCTTCTTATTGTCGAAGAAGGTCACCCACAACTGGGAGTGTAAAACCTAGAGGAGGACACTCTCTGCTGATACTTACCTCCCTCTTGGGTATTCGAGAACAAAATAGTTCACCACCAATAGTACATACCTACAAATATAAACATATTGAAAAGAATTCATTTTTAATTTTGTTACATTTAATCACAACATTTAATTTAATCTTGAGGCAATGTTCGCGTATGTTTGTTTGTTTGTTTTTAAGGATCTGTTTGAGCCACAGACTGCTTTGTTGAGATATGTGTTGGAACAACCTTATTCCAGGGATATGGTCTGCAATATGCTAGGTCTGAATAAACAGGTACTGTACTATACTGTGATGCACGATTTAATTCTGCATAGAATCTGCACTATTCTTTTCTCTTTTCTTTGCTATAGCTAACTGAGCAAAACAGTTTAGGTCCGGACAATGATTTTTTTTTTAATATCATATTAGGTAAATTGGATTCTATATTGTACCTATCATTTTTATATTACTTTAAGGGTGTTTAAATTGAAAAATAGAGATTTAAAATATTGATTTTTTTTTTTTGCATTGCTTTTTTTTTTTTCCTATAAGGCCAGCCTCAACTATACCTTTGACAGACTATAACTTACCAAAGTTATTAGTTTTTTTTTTAAAGTTCTTGTTAATGTTCATGTAATTAGTTCCCAGAACTTTGTTGTATGTTGTTACTTTGGCATGTTACAGCATTCTATCAGTCGAGCACTGATTTTATTTTTTTATACCTTTAAGTGGGAGGGCTTTGTCTGACTTGGGATTCCTTGAGGCTGGCCTCATAGTCACTGTTTTGTCTTTTCTTTTTTTCTTCCTTTATTTTTGTTCTGTCCTGTCTTGTCCTGCCCATCCTCCAATGCTCTAGACCTTGAACATTGCTCAGGTATGTTCACAACCTTACTGTTGTATTGTGACTAACGATACGCTGGCCGCTTTGTAGCCACTGATTCCAGTTAGAGAATACATGTACGGTCAGGGCTTGAAATTGGCAGGACCATTAGATGCTAGGACAAGGGCAAATTCTCATTAAAATCTCTTAGGATATGAGAGATTTATTTAATATGAAAATTTACAGCCCCAGTGGTCCTCTAATCCTAAAATTTTAGTTGGGTTGGACCACCACCACTTCCCCACCTGATCTATAGGCTTTTTCTTGGTTTGCTGGAATTTTTGGATGAAGAGAGATTATTGGTCCAGTTCTTTCTTTCCTTATGTGAATATAAAAACATTCCTTGAATTCACTTTTAGCACTGTATATCTGGAGAGGCAACAACTGCTAAAATGGAACTTGATGGGGAGGTCACATTATCAGACAGCCTCTGTGACAAATTCCCTTTCCTACATTAACCTTCCAGTGTCCTCCAAGCAGGGTGAACTAAGAGAACACAAAGTGCTAGAAAAAATGTTTGTTTGTTTTTTAAAGCCAAATTTTATAAACCTTCTGTTTATTTCCTGTCCAAATCTACTGTATGGACTTATGCTTGAAATTGTAAATATTGGTTATTACAACCTTTTTTATTTTTTAAATTTTGAATCCTTCTTAGAATAGTAACTGGATCAACATCTATTTAAAAAAAAAAAAAAAGTAATATCTAAGATATGTAAAATAGCGTTGCTGTTTGCAATACTATGGTGAAGGTTGTGTCAGTGTTTCCATTTATAAAACTTCTTTCAGGGATTTGTAACTTGACTGTAAAATTTGCATGACTCTGAAACCTCGCATATAATATCTTCCACTGTAAATAAAAACAGATTACGTTACTTGATTTGGTCAGTCCTTTTGAATGCACAAACTTCTTTATCTTATCAAGCTATTTGACAAATAATACTCCATTGCATGTAATTATCCTAAATATTTTAAAACCAAAATCATCTAAGGCAGCTGAAATGTAAAAATATGAAAACTAGCCGCTAGATTAATATTTAAATTAATCGGATTTTTTATTGTCTCTAAATTTCTATTTAGACAATAGATCAGGTTGTCACTTTGTGCAGCTTTTTATGGTTTAGTTGCTAAATAGCACAAGACATAGGCTAAAATGTGTACTGAATGTATTGTATTTAGTTTATTGGTGGTGGTCTGCCCTTTCAGGCCAGAAGATCAAAGTTAAAATGTTAATTTTAACTTTTAAGTTTGCTATTCTCTAATTAAAAGATAACTGAAATACTTTTTTTTTTTTGAGTTCTAGATGGTATTTTCTACACAGCGTTTCAACCTAGAGTGAATTTTTATGGCAAAGAAACAAACCCTTGAAAAACATGGCTTATAATGGAAATGCTGACAGAACATGAACTGTAGCTGTGCTACCATAATACCAGTATATGGACTTTCAGACCATTGTATTGACAGTAAAAATTTAAGCATGAAATAGGGGGTGTATCAGGATAGAAGAGAAAATATTAAGCAGTACACCTTAAAAAATCCTATTTTTCACAGTTTTAAGTAGAATATGAAAGTTTACTCACATTTGGGTGTAGGTTAATTTATTATGACTGCATTGATATTTCCAGTAGCTTCAGTAAAATGTTGTATAGCACTTCCTGAAAAGCATGCTATTTGTGTTGCTACCTGCAGTAAAATTCTTAACTATTTTTGTGATGATGATGATAATCCATCTAGATCTAATAATAGTATTAGATATGAGTTAATCTATTGAAAGCCAAGTGGTTGTCAGTATAACCGAAACTATTGAAAATGTAAAGAAAATCATTAATAGTATAAACTTTGTTTTAAAAACTAGTTTTGTGCCTTGCCCACTCTTAGAAATAAACGTAGAAACAAATAAATATAGGACTATCCTACAATCAGATCTGCCCCTTTTACTTAGCTATGCTTTGCAGACCCTCACTTACCTATCCACACAGACCCAGTTGCAGGATTGGAGCCTTCGTGTGTACCTATTAGCTCATTACAGTAGAAAAGTGTTCAGGATAAATGTGATACCGATAAACAAGACCCTTGACCTGATTATCAAATATTCTTAAAAGTGAACAGCAAAACTGTTAGTATTATTTTTGTTTTTTAACCATGTATAGATTTATATTAGAAATATTTACTTTGAAAAAGTTCTTTGAGGTACACGAAAAGTACAAATTTAACTGTTTTTCATATTAACCTTGTAGAGACAAACATCAAGGCAGAGAAGGATACACAATTTTACACACTAATGTCAGGATTCTCAGTTTTTGTTTAGTCTTTTATGGCTATTTCTGTCACATTGGTCTCGATGAAAAATTATATCTTCAAAATATTCTTATAGTGTGTGGGTTCTGGGGGTTTTCCATTTTCTAGTAATGCACAATTTGGCATGCGAAAGTGTGGTACACCATCTCTTGCATAAGTGTTAAAAATTAAATTGTCCTTTAGGATGTACAGTTTGATCCAATTTGTATTTCATCTCGGTCAGTATATTACTAATTTCTTCCCAATATTTCTTTAACTTTGTACAGTTTCATAGAATGTTCGTCATAGCAAATATTTTAAATATGATTAGTTATTTTGGATGCCGTAAATTTCAGGAAGTCAAATTGCCACCTCTTCAAGGGGGCATCCTTTTCAGAAAGTGCTGAATAATCACCCCTTTATCATGTTTCAGGCTGGCATCCCATGTTGGAGTATGATTTTATTTTCTCTGTGACTAAACATACATTTAAAACAAATTGAAAACCATTTCCTCTTTAGTTTAGTTGCCTACAGTTTGGGTTCCTTGATGGTATCTCTGACCCATCAAACAGTAGAGTGCTCTAAGCTTTCTTTAACGTGTGATTTCTATCGCTTGGCAAGTGTGAATGAAAGATATCTTCAAACATTTTGTTTCTGTACCTGTAATTATTGCCTGCTGTTAATAATTTTGGACCTTAAAACAATTTTACTCATATTAAAATAGAAAGGAACATAAATTCTGGCAAGTCAAGTATAAAAGTATAATTAGGTGGGCCAAAAAAGAATTTGAAGCAAAAGAGAGACAAATGTAACAATAAATTTCTTCTTTTTTTTTCTTTCTTTTTTTTTTTTTTTAAAGTACATCAAAAGCAGGAAGCCTGCAAACAATCAGTAGGGCCACTGAACAATCGAGGTGCTAAAGAAGCTCTCAAGACAGACAAGGCCATTGTGGAGAAGCTAAATAAATTCTTTGCATCAGTCTTCTCTGCAGAGGCTGTTAGGGAGATTCCCAAACCTGAGCCATTCTTTTTAGGTGACAAATCTGAGGAACTGTCCCAGACTGAAGTGTCAGTAGAGGAGGCCTTGGAACAAACTGATAAAGTAAACAGTAATAAGTCACCAGGACCAGATGGTATTTACCCAAGAGCTCTGAAGGAACTCAATATGAAATTGCAGAACTACTAACTGTGGTATGTAACCTATTGCTTAAATTAGCCTCCATACCAGGTGACTGGCTGATAGCTAAATTTCTAAATTTTCGGAGATATCCCATCTCCTAGAACTGAAAGGGACCTTGAAAGGTCATCGAGTCCAGCCCCCTGCCTTCACTAGCAGGACCAATTTTTGATTTTGCCCCAGATCCCTAAGTGGCCCCCTCAAGGATTGAACTCACAACCTGGGTTTAGCAGGCCAATGGTCAAACCACTGAGCTATCCCTCCCCCCTAATATGGTGCCAATCTTTAAAAAAGGCTCCAATGGCGAACCTAGTAATTACAGCCTAACTTCAGCACCAGGCAGATTGGTTAGAACTATAGTAAAGAACAAAATTATCAGACACATGATATGTTGGGGAAGAGTCAACGTGGCTTTTGTAATTGGAAATCATATCTCGCCAATCTATTAGAATTCTTTTATGGGTTCAACATACATGTTGACAAGGGGTCCCTCATCAAAGACTCTTAAGCAAACTAAGCAGTCATGGGATAAGAGGGAAGGTCACCTCATGGATCAGTAACTGGCTAAAAGATAGGAAACAAAGGGTAAGAATAAATGGTCAATTTTCAGAATGGAGAATAAATAGTGGGGGTCCCTTAAGGATCTGAACTGGGAACTGAGCTGGTCAACATATTCATAAATGGTCTGGAAAAGGAGGTAAACAGTGAGGTGGCAAAGTTTGCAGACAATATAGAATTACTCAAGATGGCTAAATCGAAAGCAGACTGTGAGGAGTTGCAAGGGAATCTCACAAAACTGGGTGACTGGGCAAGAAAATGTCAGATGAAATACAATGTTGATAAATGCAAAGTAATCCGCATTAGAAAACATAGTCCCAATTATATATACAAAATGATGGGGTCTAAATTAGCTGTTACCATGGAAGAAGAAGGTCTTTGAGTCATTATGTATAGTTCTCTGAAAACGTGCTCAGTGCGCAGCAGCAGTCCAAAAAGCTAACAATGTTAGAAACCATTAGGAAAGGGTTAGATAATAAGACACACAATATTATAACGCCTCTCTACAAATCAGCGGTATGCCCACGCCTTGAATACTGTGTGCCATTCTGGTTGCCCTCTCTCAAAAAGATATATTAAAAATGGAAAAAGTATAGCGAAGGGCAGCAAAAATGATTTAGGGGTATGAAACAGCTTCTATATGAGGAGAGATTAAAGAGATTGGACTGCTCATCTTGGAAAAGAGACAACTAGGAGGCAATATGTTAGAGGTCTATAAAATCATGAATGAGGATATGTTCATGAACCAGGGATCACCTGATGAAATTTAATAGGTAGCAGGTTTAAAACAAACAAAAGGAAGTCAATCTGCGGAACTCATTGTCAGGATGGTGTGAAGACCAAAAATATAACGGTTCAAAAAAGAATTTGATAAATTCACGGAGGATAGGCCCATCAGTAGCTATTAGCCAACACGGTCAGGGACCATGCTCAAGGTGTCCCTAGCCTCTGCAAGGTGTCCCTTGCTCGGTTTTGTTACTCCCTCTGGAGCATTTGGTTCTGGTGACTGAAGAGAGAGTACTGGGCTAGATGAACTGTTGGTCTGACCCAGTATGGCTCTTCATAAGTTCTTAAAATCTTTGCTGTTCACCTTTTCAGCCAGCAGTGATGGTATAAAGATTAAAGTAGAATATCCTCTTCTATGCCTTCTCCCAAGCCAGGTTGTAGTTTCATCCCTGCCTAAATCCATTTGTGCCAGGTTGTTTGAGAAAGGAGCTGTTGATTTTACCTCGGTCTATGCATCCCGGAAATGGAATTGAAGCATGAAGTGAAAGGAATGACTTAATACAGTATTATTCAGTTGACTTTCCTTTCCCTTTTCTTTTTATCACATTTTCTGTTTGGTACTAGGAATTTGAATTTCCTGGTATTTCACAGTATTAATATGGCAAACATTATGGATCCACTGGTGTTAAGGTGTAAACTAACCCTTTGATATTCTTTCCATTCATATGTCAGAAATGGCACATACTTCTACTTACTGGGATTGATTCAGCTCCTATTGAAGAAAATGGCAAAATGTTCATTAAGCTGGTAGAAGTAGGATCAGACTCGATACAAACGTCTGGTTGCAATTTTAACAAGCTAATTGTGAGCCTGGGTAACCACCATATTTGGAAAAAGGGGGCAATTTGTACCAGTATTATTCGTAGTGTCTAAAGCATTTATTAATTGTTTCTCAGCTCAACCATCCATATCTTATTAAATATTTGAGAACTATGAGGACAGTTACATTATTTATTGAATTATTAAATTTTTTTAAAAATGTGTTTTCTCTAAATATTTTTTATTACAAGGCAGTTGACATTTTGACCAGTTCACTATGGCATCCCTAGTTCTTCAGGGATTGGTCTTATAAACTTTTTCAGAAAGTCAGAAATGGCTGTGGTAGTACTATTCTGATTTTTTTTTTCATATTTGTTTATGGTTTAATTGCAGTTTCAAATATAAATCCCCATTTTTCAAGCATTTAAAAACTTGTCTCAGGATGAAACTCCAGTTACTAGTCTGGGAATCATTTTGTTTAACCATATTTTTAAAAAATTTATTGTAATAAGTGGGTCTTAGAAGAAAGTCTTAATTGTTTCAGATACTTTTTAAAATTCATATATAATTCCAAAAATACTCCTTTAACCAAAAAAAGGCAAATTAGTAACTGCTAGTTCTGGTATTTTAAGGAGTTAAACCATGAGGCTATAGGTATTCATGCTGTAGACCAGTCCCTGGGATATGCCTGTTTTTAATAAATTAAAGCCCCAATCCTGCAAACTTTTTCATATGTGCATAATTTTACTCATGTGAGTAGTCCAAAGCATGAGGTTTACATAGAAGTTGCTTCAAACCTTTATGTATGGAAAATAGTAAAATGCCAGATATTGAGTTAATGCTGAAAGACTGTACTCAAAAAGCATTGTTAAGCTTCTTCCCAATCCCTTGAAAGTTATTTTAAAGCAATATGAGTAGAGGATTAAGTGATCAGCTGTGTGCTTGAATTTCCTGGCTCCAAAGTTTGTCCAGCCTTGATATTATTTAAATGTTAAAATATATATTTATTAAGACTTGTTCCTTAATTAAATGTGCTGGGGATCTGACTACCATTTTGTCAATTTTATTATAAACTATAGAATAAAATGTACATTACTAGTGGAAAAATCCTACTGGAAATTCTGGCTTTTCTTTTTCATGGTCATATTTTCCTGTCTATTGTATATTTTGAATAACTTTTATTTTTTAATATAGGCTAAGGTTGGTGGGCTGTTGGACATTAACCCACTGCCTATCAAGCTAGTGAATTTCAAGCCCTGTACACAGTAGTTTTGCATGCTGGATTATGAAATAGTCTGTAGTGTTGTCTGTTGCACCCTGCTCTGCTTCATAATTAGTTGCATTTGGAAAAAAGTATTCTCAACTGGTGGTGTTAATATTGCTCTTTGTAAACCTGTAATGTGGTTGATATGTGACAATGGCCTTGTGTATTTGGAAGAGAAGGTGAAACAGAAATTGATGCTTCCTTTTTTAGTTAGAAGTTTGTGTTAAGCATGCTTCAAGAAAGCGCAGCTAAACTTGTAGCTTTCTGCAGTTTTGAGCTGGCAAAGAGCATGTAAAAAAGGGGATGATGTTCATTATATTTGTCAAGTTTTCCCATTCTTGCATTTTATTCTTAATTTGAAGGAAAAAAATCCCTTTTTCATGGCAAAAGACTAATATTGGTTAAAATTAGAATGAGCATCTCCTTTCAGCAATTTTCTTTCCTTTTTTATTAAAAAGGTTTTTAGGCTGCCTGGCTAGCGAGTCAAAGAACTCCTTTGTTAAGGAAGCCCTGACATGTATTTTGGTTTAAAAAAAATTAAACTTCTATTTTTTAAAAAATAATAATAATAAAGCCTTTTTTGCCTCTAGAAAGGGACACTGTATTTTCATGACTAGTATTTGAGCAGCTCAGTTCCTTCTTTTCTCTCATCATTAAAGTAATACTTTTTTCTTTAATTAAGGCTGCATTATGTTACAGGAATTAGGTGTAAAAATCTAAATGTAACTATTTTTAAACCTAGTCTGTAGAATGACACAATAAATCTTCAAGCCCTAGCACTGTATGGAATGAGTCAAATGACACTCAGCTTTCACCCCCTCAGTAGCATTTAGGCTTATCGTTCTGTTTGAAGATGTACAAACATAAAGTAATACACAGTTCCTTACAAAAGTGTTTACAATATAACTTATGCACAGAAAATAGTCTAAACTTGTACCAAAAAGTTGGAGGTGCAAACTTCAAGTACTGCAGATATTTTATTTTTTATATACACCTCTACCCTGATATAACGCTGTCCTCAGGAGCCAAAAAATCTTACCGCGTTATAGGTGAAACAGCATTCTATCAAACTTGTTTTGATCCGCCGGAGTGCGCAGCCCTCTCCCCCTCCCCCCCCCCGCGGCACTGCTTTACTGCGTTATATCCGAATTTGTGTTATATCGGGTCACGTTATATCGGGGTAGAGATATATACACACACATAATGAATATATTCTATATTTGATCATTGTTGAAAGACATCAAGGAAGAGAGAGAGTTTAAGAGGTGATTTATTTATTTGTGTGTTTAGGGGCCTTGAAATTGCCTGTGGAGAAGCTGCAACCTAAATAATTTTTATGGTTCTCATCACCGTAGTATATAAACTAGTGTGTCACCATTACTTGGGACATTAATCATGTCTAAGGCTGTCTACAACTTGGAGCTAGGGGTATGATTCCCAGCTTGACATATTCCCACTAGCTCTAATGGAGCTAGCTTGCTAAAAATAGTGGCATAGCTGCAGTAGCATAGACAGTGGTGAGCCACAGTATGGACTAACTGCCTTGAGTACAGAACTCCCAAACCTTAGGTATATGTACTCAGGATGACTAATCTGTGCCACTGCTCTCCACTGCCCTTGCTACTGCAGCTACACTACTGGCCGTCAAACTAGGGATCACACCCCATCAAGTGTAGGAGACCATAATTTATAAAATACAAATTGTCAATGTACCATTCACCTTTAGAATCCTAACCAAAAGCAGTTTCTTGCTGCCATTGAAATCATTGAGATTTCTGCTGTTAACTTTAATTGGAATAGAATTGAACCGGAAGTAAAAGAGATCAGACATCTCCTTAAGATAGTCTATTTGAATATTTATGTTATCTTTGGAATACGTCCTCTGTTTTTAGTGGTACAATTAGTGTTTTCTCTTCATATACACATAGACTCATATTTAGAACACTTGGGCTTTGCAGGTGCCGATTAGATTCATAAATATTATGGCAGAAAAATAACATTTTGTACTGATGAAAACTGTTACACCAGTTATTTATGTGTGGAGGGGCAGGGAATTAATATATGGTAGAATGTAAAATTATTTGTGACCTGTAACACAGTGCAGCTTTAATACACTGGCTTATCCTTTAACTTCTTAAGTTCAGACTTCATTTCATGCTTCCCAGCCTTCTGTCGAAATACTGTACTGAAATTGTTACCATTGTGTTGAAGTTAATTGCAAAGCTTTTGGAATACTGTATCTGGTCTCTGCCTTGCAGCACAAACAGCGCTGTCCTGTGCTGGAGGACCAGTTGGTGGATCTCGTCGTGTATGCCATGGAACGTTCGGAGACTGAGGAGAAGTTTGACGATGGTGGAACCAGCCAGTTGTTGTGGCAGCACCTTTCCAGCCAGCTCATTTTCTTCGTGCTCTTTCAGTTTGCAAGCTTTCCTCACATGGTCCTGTCACTCCATCAAAAGGTACCTTTTCTGTGGCATTCTCTTTTGGTAGGATGTGAAAAGAATCTGTCTATGTGAGACTGAAGTTTGTAATCACACTGGCAGAGATGAGATGACGTATTCATGCAATGTAAATCATTGTGTTCTTCTTAGCATGTGCGCAATGTGCCTCAGGTCTCATGTGACCAGGACTCATCACTGAATTTGGTCTGCTAGTTGGATCATTAGCTTCCCCAGCTTGGGCCGAGTACTGCTGGGGAGTGCGACGTAAACACTGATTCATCCCCTGCTCCCTGTCATGGTGTTAACTGGTTAGGTCTTTCTCTTCATTGCATTAGATTACAGGATACCATTCTGTACTTGGATATGTTGTAAAATAAATTTGCAGCTGGAATTTGAAGGTGGCCTTGTTTTCTTTCAGATTATACTGTTATAACTTGTACGCAGACCAAATATTGTAGACCTAGCCTTTATAAAAAGCAGCTGATTTTCAATCCCATGACCCTTTCAGTTTTTGAGACCATTGTGCCTATGTTGTCCCCACTTATGGAAATGCAAATCCAGTGTTTCTAAGAAGTTTTTTTTTAATGTTCCCCAACAACTTATGGAAAGCTTAACTATTTTAACTTACTGCTAAATATATATACACCTCTACCCCGATATAATGCTGTCCTCGGGAGCCAAAAAATCTTACTGCGTTATAAGTGAAACCGCGTTATATTGAACTTGCTTTGATCCGCCAGAGCGCTGCTTTACCGCATTATATCCGAATTCATGTTATATCGGGTCGTGTTATATTGGGGTAGAAGTGTAGGGTGAATGAATATTAAGACTTACTGTGCAAGAACTGGTTGGTTAGAGGCAATTTTTCCTCTGCCTGCAGTGTATCTATTCCTAAATAAGTTTTTTGTGTGTGTGTATTTTTTAAACAGTTGGCTGGACGAGGTCTTATTAAAGGCAGAGATCATCTGATGTGGGTACTATTGCAGTTCATCTCTGGCAGCATTCAAAAAAATGCACTGGCTGACTTCCTCCCAGTTATGAAGCTTTTTGATCTCCTTTACCCTGAAAAAGAAGTGAGTTTTCCATACAAAATTAAAAGCCAGAGTCATAATTGAACATGTTAATTAAAATGAGCCTTCAGGAGTAATAATAATAATACCTAGCTCTTAACGTGTACCTTAATACTGTGCAGCATAATTCAACAGGGGAATTACAAAAATAAAGTGAAAACTACTGTTAAGCTCAAAATTTATGTGCTGAATTTCTCTAATAATTAAATTTGGGTGGAGGGGGAAGCATTTGGCACCAAAATAAGTTGTAACTAATCTTTTAAGAATTTTTTTTATTCTGTGAAAGTCTCAAGGACTTATTTTTTTTCCCTATCACTGTGTGGTGGCATTTCTGATATGAAGGATTTCAGTGAGTCTTTGGGTATCTGGGTTAAAACAAAATGATGCATTCTCATATTTTTAGTGAACAAGGCATTTTAGGGGTCTTGCTTGTACTTTTAAAAGCTTAGCTAACATGATTTGAAGTGATGTTGGTATGCAATTGCAAACCCACACTGTGAAGTTCCTGTAGGGGTGGAAGTGAGGGGGAAAGTTGAGGAGTGGTGGGTATAAATGACTAAATAAAGGGCAGCAATAATAGCAGCCCTCAGGGGTCTGACAACACCACTCTTTGACTGTAACAGTGTCTGCTTTAAGTTTAGGATCTAATTTGCAGATGTGCTGGGTATCCACAGCTCCACTTGCAGGCAACAAGAGCTCTAGATGCTCAGCGTTTCTGAACATCAGAAATCATTGATATTAAATAAGGTACATACTTTACCCTTAATCCTTGTACGAGCTTCTAACTGTTATTGGGGGAGACGCTCTGTGGATCAAAGGTAGTATACGGCCTTAATGTTTCAGACCAGGCCCATAGATGATAATTAAGGGCTCATTTGTGCCTTTGACAGGAACCTCAAGCAAGAGGCAACACATTAGTACCTCAGGAGCATCCCAGGAAGCAGATTGTCAAGTCACAATCTGCCTCCTAGTTTAACCCTGCTTGAGGGGAAAATGCCCTGTGTGAGGCCTCATATACCTGCTGTTAGGCAGGTCCTTTGCTTGGCAGTGTGTTGTAGTGGAGGTTGGAGCCGAAGCTCTGCCCACTCCTCACCCTGTCCTGTCCTCTTTTGCAGAGGGAGGGGTAGCTGTCCTTCAGAAAGCACTATTCCTCCTTTCCCTTCTTCCTTCTTCCCCTTCACCTATCCCCAACCACTGCTACCTCTGAGTCATGAAACCAGTGCAATGGAGTAAAGGGGGCACTTTATTCTCCTTTACTCCTTTGCACTACTGCACACACAGGACCACAAACTGGACTTAAATATATAATTTGGCTGTCTTCACATCCTGAGTTTTATACCTATTTCATGCTGAATGCCTCCCCTGACCTAGTAGTGGGATCTTCAGCACAGAGCTATGCTTAACACAACTTTCATTTCAGAACTGCAGTTCTTCTTTTCTCCTTAAGAAAAAATGAATGTTTTCTCAAGTGAGAGAATGGGTGGAGTTTTTAAAATCTTTTCCTGCCATAAATAGAGTAAATACGAAAATATCTTACTGCAAAAAGGGCCCCCATACAAGGGCACGTACCACAAAAGTGATACTAATTTTGTATTCTGACTGGCAGTTATCTACCACACTGCTTTCCCATCCTGAAATGCACACTGTCCTGATTAGTTGCTGAAGTTGGGCATGGGGATACATGCTCGCGTACACAAATAGTTTCTGTAATATTTGTATGCATAGTTCCCATTGCCAGCTGTGAGAGGAGCACTCAAACTTGCAGTCACACATCCTGCACATTGCACCCTGCTTGCAGTAGCTCCTGTCACTTTGGATTTATGGACAGGCTCTTTGTGCATTTTTGTAGGAGCGAGAACTAAGTTAGAACACTTACTTTTTGATATTCCTCTGTCCTTGGCTTCTCTGGTGTGCATCAGTATATAAAACCAACTGGATTTTCTCGCTTTCTACAAACCAGTTTTGAATGCCATTTACGTAAATGGAGCAGATTACATCTTTTTCTTGTGGGATATTTGACTGTCAGATGCAAAGGCATCCTTTTTCCTGATGGGCTATTAATGGAAGTTTTATATTGACTGTCAAACTACTGCTATTCTCTCTTTCTGTATTATATCTCTCCATTTCCATTTTTGAGCTTTTATATCCCATAAACAATCTCTGAAATTTGTCCTATGCAAAACCTGAGTCTGAAAGCATTTGGTTTGTAACAAAAATATATATTTAATTCCCTTGACTCCTATATATTGTAAATGTAAGCATTTATTCGCTGAAGTTTTTGAATGCTTTATTAGGTTCTCTGGGTAAAAACTAATAGCCAGATTCAGTCCTTGGTTCCTTTTGTCTTCAGCTGACGTTGTATGCATGTGTGTGAGACAAAAATTTGTCAGATAAGTGTGTTGTTCACTCTTCTGTGCATCAGAAAAAGCCACTTGATCAGTGAATGTTAGTTGTTACAAAAGGTTATACATACAATATGTAATTTGTGTGTTCTTTCTTTAGTGTATTCCTGTACCTGATATTAACAAACCACAGTCAACTCATGCCTTTGCAATGACCTGTATCTGGATACACCTGAACCGAAAGGCTCACAGTGACAACTCCAAATTACAAATTCCCATTCCTCATTCTCTTAAGCTTCATCATGAGTAAGTTTGGTTTGTTTCGGTTTTTGGTTGCTGGTGGTTGTTTTTTTTTTTTGTTTTGTTTTTGTTTTTTTTAATTCCATATTACGGCTTATTCCTAGTCAGGACCAAAGAATCAAAAAAGAAGTTCCAAATCCATGTTTAGTATTTGTCTTGTGTGATATGACGCCATGTAACTGAAAAAGTGTCTCTTAAAAAAGTTAAAGATGAATTATTTTGATCATGTTTTAAAGGACTATTGTCAGGTAGCTCAAGCCCAAATGAGTTTCACATAAATTAATGTTAAATATTTTCATGGCGTTTTTAAGAAAAAGAATTCCTCTTTTGACTTTAAGCATGTTTCTGTTTTCCTTACAACTCTACCATTACACTTGTGCTAGTTATTGAGTACCAGAAAGTGAAACAGACTATTTTCCTGTTCAAAGTGTGTGAAATGCAAAAAAGTAAACCGTTAATAAATGGTGAATAGTAAATTATGTTTAGTTTTCAGTTTTAATAATCTAAAATATAACAAAAATAGGATTATTTTAATAACTTTTACCCTGACACATAACTCGAACAATTGTCCCTTTACCCAAGACTTATGAAGCTATCATAATATTTACCTGCCTGGGCACAAAATCCTAATCACCTATTTACTATGATAGCTGAATGAACTTTACAGTGGAGTTACATGAGGGATTAATTTGGCCTCAGATTTGCAGTTCAGATATGTCTTGTTTTTCTTTCTCTTTTTCTTTTCTTTCACTTAACATTTAACCTGTCTTGATTATGCAGGTTCCTACAACAGAGTCTAAGGAATAAAAGTTTACAGATGAATGACTACAAGATCGCCTTATTATGTAATGCATATTCAACCAATTCAGAATGTTTCACATTGCCTATGGGTGTTCTAGTAGAAACTATTTATGGTAATGGCAACATGAGGATACCTCTTCCAGGAACAAATTGCATGGCTTCCGGATCTATTACCCCATTACCAATGAACCTCTTGGATTCGCTTACAGTTCATGCCAAAATGAGGTACAGTATGGTTTTAAAATGTAATCAATTTACTTTTACCTGTGGATCTTCATGTAAGTGTAACTGTATAAAGAGGAAAGTTCATTATTTTGTTTGCTTCTTTTGTATAGAATGTCTATCTGCTTATACAACTAATTTCTTAATAGTTTCAAGTACATACTTTTTTATTTTTATTTTTTTCAGTCTTATTCACAGCATAGCTACCAGGGTGATTAAACTGGCCCATGCAAAGTCTAGTCTGGCCTTGGCACCAGCACTTGTGGAGACATACAGTCGCTTATTGGTTTATATGGAAATAGAGTCCTTGGGCATCAAAGGCTTTATCAGTAAGAATTTTTTTTATTTAATAACACTTTATATTTCATTAGTACCCAGAAGCTGTAATCAAGGTCAGAGCCCCTCTGTTCAAGGGGCTGTACAAATACTTAGGAAGAAACAAAGAATTGCTGCCCCAAAGAGTTCATATTATATAGCCCTAATCCTGCAATAGATTCTACAGGAGAACACCACTGTGCTCGTGTGCCATCTATTGTAGCATCAGGGCCTAAGTATTATGACTGTTGTGCACAAATATGTTGTTGTCATCTACAGATTCTCTCTTAAGCTTAAGTATACTTAATTGGTCAAGCTCAACATGCAACTACATTTTCACTTTACTTATTTGTACGTCTGCACTATATTGAATTTTTAATTAATCAGTATGGAGTAAATGTAATGCACACATCTGAAGAGAAATAACACTTACTAGAGATGATACTTGCACGTGTAGTGTTAGAGCTGATTCATTCTTTTAGTAGTTTATGGCTTGCAATTTAATATGATAACTGTGCTTTTGCATCAGGTATAGATTTCATTTTCATGTCAGATGTTAAGAGGAGTTGGTGATGTGGCAGTATGTTTTTCTTAGGATAGACTTAAAATGCCTATAACTAGATAAAAATGAGTAAAATAGCCTTTTCCAAATGATGTCACTGGAGAATACTTGATCAATTCTCTTCTCTCTTATTAGGTCAGCTGTTGCCAACAGTGTTTAAATCTCACGCTTGGGGAATTTTGCACACACTGCTGGAGATGTTCAGCTACCGTATGCATCACATCCAACCTCACTACAGAGTCCAGCTGCTGAGCCATCTTCATTCTTTGGCTGCTGTACCACAGACCAATCAGAACCAGCTTCATCTCTGGTGAGTGAGGGTAACCATCACTAAACTTTTATCCCCTTCCTTAGTAATTTATTGAAAATCCTGCAGGATCTTTACATAATAGGTTGTCAGTGTTTGCCTGATACACCCATCCTGCTAGCAGCTGTTGATTCTCCTAGGAAAATGTTAAACAGGTTCTGCTGAATCAGAAGCAGGTGGCTTCCCTGAATATAACGGAGAAAGATACTATCAGGGTTTGGACTGAACAGTAGGGCTGGCCAGAAGACAGGAATTCCATTTTACAACAAATTTCAAGGTTTCAGCATTTGGTTTTGTTCCATTATGAAACCAAGACCTTTCAAAAGTCAGAGAGAAACCGTCCCACCACAGAGTAGCAAATAGCCCAGGAGTTAGGGCACTCTCACTGGGATGTGGGAGACCTGGGTTCAAATCCTTGCTCTGTCTGATTTGCAGCAGCGACTTGAACTTGGCTCTCCCACATCCCAGTTGAGTGCCCTAATCGCAGGGCTATAGAGTTAGTGTCACTCTTTCTAATCCAATGAATATTTAATTATTAATACAAAGTGGAACCACACCAGTTGGAGAGATTGGGAGACACCCCTTGCAGAATACTCAATAACTCAGCAATTAGGGCTTTCATCAAAAAAATTCCTGACCAACTCCACTGAGAATCCTGTGGTAGAAGATCAAGGTGCAGTCAAGTGTGGGGAAAAGGCTTGCGTTGAACTTAGTTGTTGAAAGGTCTTTGTTAATAGAGCAAAACCCTAGGAAGGGTATGAGCTGTTGATTATCAAGCTCCTTTGTCCAGATCAGTTTTCTCAGTTGATACCAAGGAAGTCCTTCTGACTACCTTCTGATTTCTTAGCCCAAGTACAACTGTAAGCTTAGTAATTACCCATCTCTGCTGAGAGAGCAGGGGAAAAGTGAGGGGAACAGGAAAGTGGAGGAATCTATATTGTCATTGATTATGTGATTATGAACTTTTGCATGTCTCTTGAAAGATAAGATCATGGCAGAGACCTGTCAATGCGGAACTAGAGGCACACAACTAGAAATGAAACAATTTGACTCCGCGCTGTAGGTGTTTCAGTAAATTAGATGATACAATGACGATATCTCTTAAATTGCTTCTAACTAGCAAGTGAGAAAACTAGCTGTAATTGGACCAGTGAAGAACTTAAAATAATGCACCTCAAATGAAAAGCAATAATTTATTTCCCTTCTCCACCTCCCTCCTCCCCGAGATTTTAATTCAAACAGTATAATTACTATCTGGAACTGTAAATGAAGAAGTTGGCTTTGCAACTTCCTGTACCACATTAGTCTCTTTAAATAATGACTTCAGATCTTTGGACCAAGATTATCAAATGTAAAAAATAAAAATAAAAAGATTTTTGGGGTGCTCAACTGGAGAGTTCTTTCCCCTTTTCAGATGGTATGTGCTCAGCACTTTCTTAAAACCCAAAGATGGAGTCATCCAAAATCACCGATCACCTAAAATTCTTGGCCCTAGCCTCCAAGAAACAGAAGTAGATTGTTCTTTCCATACTAAAACTGTTTTGAAAACAATTATATACATATTATATGAAGCAAAAAGGTAACAAATTACAAGGAGTGCTAATGTTTTTCAGTATTTATTTATTTTTCCCCTAACCAGCCTAACTTTTTTCCTTCTCTTCTTTAGTGTTGAGAGCACTGCTCTAAGGCTAATCACTGCGTTGGGCAGCTCTGAGGTCCAACCACAATTTACACGTTTCCTTAGTGACCCTAAAACAGTTCTTTCAGCAGAGTCAGAAGAACTCAACAGGGCTCTGATTTTGACTCTAGCAAGAGCAACACATGTGACAGGTAAGAGTGAATTTGTCAAATAAGGGATAATCTACATGAAAGTGAATTAAATTATCTTCCTCCAAATAAAGAGATGCCACTCGGGGCCAGCAGTATTAATGCAATACTAACATTCTGAAATCAAGAACTGAACGTCAGGCATTCTGAAGTTATTTTATTCTACAATGTTAAGTCAGTTAACTTACACATATGTATTTTCCATTTTAGTTTTCCTTATTACATTTAAATGCTCATGTACTAATGCACACCATAAATATATATGGAAGGTACAACAGGGCTAAGGTTAATGTTGTGGAAGAAACCTTCTTAAAGGCGATCTGCAAAGCAAAAGAAAACTTGGCTTTTGTGTCCTTTTTTGTCTTTTTATGATTTATAAAGGCCTGAAAGGTTGGGGTGAGTGTTTTGGATAGGAGAGAGTTAAAAGCTTTTTATTTTCCTGTTTTGTTTTGTTTTTTACTTTGGAAATTTTGATCTAGTCTGGAGACTGACTGGAGAATTGGTATAACTATAATATCAGAAAAGCCAAGAGAGTGAAAGTTTGAATGTGGAAGGGATTTTTGGCATTTTCTGACTTTTTTGCTCGATTTTTGCAACTTTAATATTGCATTAACACTAGCTTTTTACATTGACTATGTTAGAATGTTTCATAGGATAATGCTTCACGTGCATTTCTGCTTGGAAAAGTTGATTCTTTAAAAATGACGTCTTGGGATTCCATGTTGACTGTCTCTCAATGATTTCCATATGATACCTGCTCAATTTACAAGCAAGGTGTGTCTTGCAATTGCCAGTCCAGCAAGCTATGTCTAGAAACTTAAAACAAAACTGGGTTATTTCTAGCTCATTTGTCAACAGCCATAAAGATTCTGCAACTGCAACATAGGAATTCTGAAACTATTATCACTTTTGATTTGTGCATCTTCAGCAGGATATAATTCAGACCATTCTCCCTGCAGGTATGTTGGTTCTACAGAATCAATCAGGAGTGAGAAAAAGGAAAAAAAAAAAAAAAAAAAAAAAAAAAAAAAAGGGGAGGATGGGCAATATAAACATTTTAGACAGACAAATAAGTAAACGTGTCTGCGTTTTCCAAGATATCCATCCTACTAATGTAAAAGCCTGGGGAAGAAATGTCAGTTTTATGTAAAGATCCAGTTTCACCAATCCATTGTGTTTGATTAATGTTGCATATGTGTCCATTTAGACTTTTTCACAGGCTCCGATTCAATTCAGGGAACTTGGTGCAAGGACATATTGCAGACTATCATGAGTTTCACTCCCCATAACTGGGCTTCACACACACTAAGCTGTTTTCCAGCTCCACTGCAGGTAATTGTTTCAAACTAAGTGCTTGAACAGCTGGGGAAATAATTATCTCAGTGGGATCTTTGTTGTCCCCTTCATAGTTAGTTTTCTTCCCTTGTTCCTTCTATATTATGCTCAAGTCACATGAGAAATCATGCATGATTTTGAAATGGTAGGTGTTTTAGGATGAAATGTTTGGGAAGTGGTTCTGACCAAAAAAAGATAAAGCAGTGTTTGCAGATCTTAGCAAAATTATCCAGTTGATGTATATGACAAATGATTTCTTTCGCATTGGAAAAGGTTTTCATTCATAGTGGAGATATGTCAGCAGGTTTTGCATCTGTTGTTCTGGCAGGGTGTGCTGCCACTTCAAGGTGTCTTGGTCTGTGGGGAGCTTGCTTTTGATGATGAGGTTGGGGGGGGCAGTTTGAAGGCCAGAAGAGGGGGTTCAGAAAAGATTTCTTTAAGGATGGGATCCCCATTGAATGAGTTGTAGTTGTTTGATGATACCCCGGATGGGTTCCAATGTGGGGTGATAGGTGACAACAAGGGGTGTGTGGTCAGAAGGAGTTTTATTTCTGTATTGAAGCAGCTTCTCTCAGGGTGTTCAGGTGGCTGTGACACTGAGTACATTTCCCAGACCTGAAGAAGAGCTTTGTGTAAGCTCAAAAGCTCGTCTCTCCAACAGAGGTTGGTCCAATAAAAGATATTACCTTGTCTCTTTAATATTCTGGGACTGACATAGCTACAACAACACTACTTAAATGTTTCAGACTTGTCAGTTAACAACAAACACACTTTATTTCAGGCATTTTTCAAACAGAATAATGTTCCCCAAGAAAGCCGTTTTAACCTTAAGAAGAATGTGGAAGAGGAATACCGAAAGTGGAAGTCTATGACCAATGAGAATGATATAATCACCCACTTTTCCATGCAGGGCTCCCCTCCCCTATTCCTTTGTCTCCTATGGAAGATGCTGTTAGAGACTGATCACATTAATCAGATTGGCTACAGGTGAGCTTTTAAAAGTGTAGCTGCATTCTATACCAGTTATAGCTTAAGGATAGTAAGCTTTCTTCAGTACAGTGGGCACAGTTCTTCTACACTAGAGAATCAGATTTAGTACATTGTTAGATGATGGGTTTTGATGTACAATTAGAAGGATTAACATACTTCAAGGATTGCATAATGTCTAACAGTAGTGCTTACTACTGGTTGGTCCTGTTTTTATGTGTAAATTTCTATGATGTACTTATCTCCTGATAAAAATGACAGATGCAGGTGAAGGATTCAGCTGTTGAGTTGCAGTTTTTGGATGGTGGGGAGAGATAAGTGGTCTACAAAGTCAAAGTTTTACTTACCTTGAAGCACTGTTCTAGACAGTCTTTCTGTTCATTATTTACTATTTATCTGAAATATTTTAATAACTTTTAATACCAAAAGCTTTATTGGGTTTGACTGCTCAGAAGGCTTATCTCTGAATTGAAGAAGTCAATAATTTTCATGGCTGTCTAACTCTCATTTCCAGTTTTAGAAAGCTTAAAACATGCCGTACCAACAAAAAATCAGTTATCCTCTTTCCTCCCTCACTAGGCCTGTCAGAGCAATTACTGAATATCTGATAAAATGCTTGATAAGCATCCCTACAGTTAGGAAATGTGACGCCTTTGGAACTGTGTGTGTAAAAAATATTACAGAAAAAATTAACTAGTTTTAGCAGCATGTTATATGTTACATCCTACTGAAGAATTCAGTTCTACAAGACTGATACATGTATATTTATGGAGACTTATGCCCAGAATCTATCCATGAAGCGGAAAATGATTTATTTTCACTGCTAATTAGTAGCTTGTGGTATCCTGACCTTGGAGTGCCCTCACTTCTGGGAGTTGGGTTACACTTATTAGCATGTTTTGATGTTTGTATTTGAATGACTATTTTGTATAAAAACTTGAAACACAGTCCTGCAAAGTTAGCCAGATAAAAATGTATCAAGACTTCTATAAATTATGCAGTCCGCTTCTGCTATGTGCATGTTACAGTAACAAGATCATTTCTTACCCTCTGTTTGCTAGAGTTTTGGAGAGAATTGGGGCTAGAGCTCTGGTTGCTCACGTTAGGACATTTGCAGATTTCTTGGTATATGAGTTCTCCACGTCAGCAGGAGGCCAGCAACTCAACAAATGTATTGAGATTCTTAATGACATGGTGTGGAAATATAATATTGTAACACTGGACAGACTGATACTGTGCTTGGTAAGTATTACCTTAATAAGTTAGGTGCAAGGTGTTTCTTTATCCAAAATTTGGCCAATGTCTTCTGATCCACTTCTATAGCAATCACTTACATAGCTGAAGTTTGACTTCAGTTTTTGGGAAGCAGCTCCAGTCCGGCCATCAGAGCAGCACATAGGGGGCAAATTCCATGCCTGCCTGTTTCCCAGCAAACTACACCCATTTTTGTGCAAATATATTGAATTGAATAGTGACTAATTACTAGTTCAATAACCAAGTAGTACTATAGAACTACAGATTTTTTTTTTGCCCCCTGAGTGAATGAAAACTAGGAGTGTCACAATTGTCCCATTCTCTGGCGAGGAGAACTCTGTCTAGCTTTATTGATCATATAACAGCATTGAATGAATTGGAATTAACATCACCATTGTATGGGGCTGGTTCTCTTCCATCTTAGTTTTGCAATGACTGTTCATATTTTGAAAGGGAACAAGGTGCATGACAAATGACATATTGGCAAATAAATGGAAAACCTAATGTGGCCTTTGGACAATGCTATCTTTGTTTCAGGGAGATTAAAAATCTGCCAGCTGTATCAAAAGGGTGGGTACGAGGGATTGTATGCTCTGTCTTTAGTTCCCTTCCTCTTTTCATTGGTTAGGAATTCTCAAAAAAAATAGCTAAAATATTGCTTCAGTAGGTACTATCCTTTCACCAGATTTTAAAATCTTTCTTCCTGGTATGGAGCTACCAAAAGAAATGTCCAAGATGATATGTCAAAAACAGAATGCAGTGTTTGCAATTCCACAAGTACCTATCATTGGAATGACTAGAATTTTGAAACTGGCATACCTTTCTTGGTACTATCAGTGTTGGAGGGATGGATTTGGCAGCTGGGATAAAACTGATGCCTCTCACTGAGGAACATGGGAGAATTTCTCCACTGGGAAATGAGTGAGTTGATGAGCGCTTATCACTGGGAGGGGATGGTGTCCAGTGTTCAGACCCTTGCTTGCATTTGTGTCTACACAGAGAATATAATGAGTGGGTGAGTTGGCTGGCCAGTTATATTAAAATTAGGATGTTTAATTACCTAACGTCATTAACGATGAGGATACTTAACAATTGGAACAATTTATCAAGAGTTGTGGTGGCTTCTCCATCACTGGCAATTGTTAAATCAAGATTGGATGTTTTTCTAAAAGATCTGCTCTAGGAGTTATTTTGGGGAAGTTCTATGGCCTTTGTTATACTAGAGATCTGACTAGATGTTGACAGTGGTCCCTTCTGGCCTTGGATTCTATGAATGAAAGCAGACAGCATTAGCTATAATTTTACATTGTTCTGCAATCTAATACTTTTGTTGTTATTGTTAAAGGCTATGCGCAGTCATGAAGGAAATGAAGCCCAGGTCTGCTACTTCATAATTCAGTTACTCTTACTCAAGCCTAATGATTTCAGAAACCGAGTGAGTGATTTTGTGAAAGAGAACTCTCCAGAGCACTGGCTACAGAATGATTGGCATACAAAACACATGAGTTATCATAAGGTACTATAGATTGCACAATCCTCTGGTGTAATGTGTGCTGTGCAGTTGAGATACTGAAGTAGTCCTTTGTTTTGTGTATTATTTACATTTTTGCTATATGCCTTGTTCTGCTATTCAGTGTGTCATTTAATACCACAACAATAACTTTTAAAGATACATTTAACATTAGTAATATTTGAATATTTGGGTTAATGTAAAATCATTGTATGTTTACAGAATAATGTAAAAAGAAAATGTGCATGTAATACTAAAAGATAGAAGTGACTGAAGAATTGGGAGTCTCTGCTCATCTGAATCCCACGTTTAATCCTTGATTTTTCTGGAAGCCAATCAGAAAGAACAAAGACCCAGTTTCTCCTTTGTGAATTGGGGAAAATATAGTTTTGTTTTTTCATTGAGGGGCAGATTTTACTAGGCTTCTGCAAGCTTCCACAGTATTGAAAAACTCACAGGGAGGGAGACATTCCAGATTTTAGTGTTACCCAAAAAGTGGGAACTGCTGGCTGGGGCGGGATGTGACAGCTGGAATATTATATAAAGCTTAAACTGTGCCCTGTCACATGTATGTAAGCACCATCCAGCTATGCTTTATATGTTATGTGTGGGGTTCCTTTCCCCAGGGAGAAATCACATACAAATTATTTGTAATGGATAGATTCAACACATGACAGACTAGTGTTCTCAGGCTCCAGGGGAAGCATTTAATGTACAATAGAGTTGATTTCTCTCTTGATTTTCTTTGGAGTCTTTGACAACAAGGGTGGATAAGTGGTGGTATCACTGCCTGCCTGCTCTCAGGATTAATTTCCTTTTAGTACTTTATACCTCCCTGCACCAGTTTTAGTGAATCTGAAACAATCTCTCTCTTTTTTAAAATACTTTTTCAAGAAAAAATGAGTTTAATATATTTTGTCCAATTATATTTAGTTACTGTGATAGATAAAATTCATAATCCACTAGGGATTTGCACACACACACAGAAATTTCAAGAAACCAATTCATTATGAAATTCATACCTTCTCTTTGGATGTATGTGTATATATATATAATTCCAAATTGTTACGGAGTGTCTACAGAATGGAGTACAATGTAGGTTCAGTACATTTTTAAAGTATTGCAAGTACTCAGTAATGTTTTCAGTATACTTTTAAAAAAAATCTGTTTTTGATTTCTACAGAAATATCCTGAAAAGCTGTATTTTGAAGGGTTGGCAGAACAGGTCAACCCTCCTGTTCAGATCCAACCCCAGTACCTACCCATCTACTTCGGAAATGTGTGCCTTCGCTTCCTGCCAGTATTTGACATTGTAATCCACAGATTTCTGGAATTGCTTCCAGTGTCCAAATCCCTGGAAACTCTACTGGATCATCTAGGAGGCTTATACAAATTCCATGGTAAGTTCCTCAAGCCCATTAGCTCTTTATACTTGCAATACAATCACTACAGATTCTTCGTTGTGGTGCATATCAGTAAAGTCCTGTCCACGATGGGAAACCAAACCTTATTCGCTAACTGTCTGTTCTGAAGAGCAACTTGGTTTACTAGCAGAATGATAATGACTGACTCTTTTTGAACACTGATTTAGCTGTTTCAGTGTTGTATGGGCTTTAATATAGTAAACCTTGTTAGCAAAAACCTTATTCAACGCTACCCATTCTATCCATCCTCTTCCTTCTCAGCAGGGTTCAAACACAGTTTTTTAACTTGGTTGTGATCATGTTGAGTATGACACAAACCATGTTGTAATAATGGCACAACAGTGTCAGTCTTGTTCTTTCTACTCCTTGTTTCTTATCAGAATCTCCCCTTGAGATGCTGTCTAATGCTGTGTATATAGAGAGGCCTTGCAGGAGGGGTTTAGTTGTTTGTAAATAATGTTTTAAGCAATATCACAAACATTGAAGTATTGGTTTTGACCTCATTTCAGATAAACTTTTTGTCCAGTTTCATTTAATATAGTGGTACAGTAACAATAAAAACATGGGGCATTTCTACTGGTGTATTTGTTTTTACCTCACCCTTTATTTCGCATAAGCTTACTATTACCAATAAAAAATTAAGTGCGATGCTACTGTGTTTCTGGGTTTTTTTTGTTGGCAGACCGTCCAGTGACATACCTGTACAATACTCTTCATTATTATGAGAGGCATCTCAGAGAGCGCACAAACCTCAAGCGGAAGCTTGTCCATGCCATCATTGGTTCTCTCAAAGATAATCGACCACAAGGCTGGTGTCTAAGTGACACTTACATCAAGTCTGCTATGAATGTACGAGAAGATAATCCATGGATCCCCGATGACACTTATTATTGCAAATTGATTGGAAGACTAGTAGACAATATCCTTTTTATAATGATTTGTGCTTAAGGAAAATTATCAGTATTGTAGTTTCAGTTCACCAGAGTTTAGTTATATTCCATACAGTTCAAATACTGCAGGACTGAGGGCTTGTCTCCACGTAACGGGGGATTGATGCATGACGATCGATTAACCGGGGGTCAATTTAGCGGGTGTTGTGAAGACCTGCTAAATTGACCAGCAATCGCTTCCCATCGATTCCAGTACTCCACCGGAACGAGAACCATAAGGTAAGTCAATGGGAGAGTTTCTCCCATTGACCCAGCGTGGTGTAGACATCGCAATAAGTCGACGTAAGGACCTCGATTCCAGCTACGTTCTTCATGTAACTGGAGTTGCGTAACTTACGTCGATTTAGCCTTGTAGTGTAGACCTGCCCTGACTCTCCCTGGCCATCCTCTTCCCCTTTTCTCTAATGCCAACCTGCTGAGAAGTTGATTAGTTCTCTGTGCACCTTTGTTAACCTCCTCCCACAACTCCACCATTTCCTCTACTTTGCTGAGATGTCCAACTTCGGGGGAGCTGGACTTGTCTCTCTGATTAGGGGGGAAAAAAGTATATAAACCCCTAGTTTACATAAGTTTTAAGCATCTAATGATGCTAGTGATTCCACTGTCCTATAAGTAGAAAAACACACTCTGTGATGTTGTTCTGGAGCGCCTTTAATTTTCATTGGCAATCAGATAGTCACAGTTGTTTGTTCTTTGTCTATTCAAGAGTTTAATTTTTTTCAATGTTGCCACCTGAAAAATTCTAATACGAGTAGTATGTTTACATTTAACAATATACTTCAAAAAAGATTATTAATAGTGTAGAAATTTCTCACCATTTTTCTAATAAACAAAATATCTTAGGTTTAGAATAAATGGACTCTGACATGGCCCAAACATAATAAATCTTCCTGTCAGAAAAGTATCTGTTGTATTGTGTGTATGTATGTGTTTCTATACATACAGATATTTCTCTAGATATTTATTTTAAAAATGCTTTCCAATAACTGACTTATCTTAAATATGTGCCTTTAGTTGACTGTGGCCATTAGTTTCGTTCAGTACTGTCGTGTGTGTGTGTGTGTGTGTGTGTGTGTGTGTGTGTGTGTGTGTGTTTTGTTATAAAAAATACACACACGTATTATCAGGAATTTGTGGGACTCTATTGTTTTGTTTGTGTATTAGATATATTTTGTGTTAAATACATTTTGTACATGCAGAACTACATTGTTTGCGTCTTACCAGTCCCCATGTGGGAATTTGTTTGTTTTCCTTAATCATTGTTACCTATGGCTGGCAAGTCGCCTGGTCCATTTCCAAACTGCGACTGGCGATTCAATGAGTTTCCTAACCCAGCTGCCCATGCTCTTCATGTTACCTGTGTTGAACTCATGGCGCTGGCTGTTCCAGGAAAGGATGTGGGCAATGCACTTCTAAATGTTGTGTTAAAGAGGTATATTGGACTTACAGAACTGCTCTCTACAAAAAGCAGTACAGTGGTTACAAATTGCTCACTGGTTCTGAAGCTTCCTTTTCTTAAACGTTGTTTTATATATTGATATCATTGGGAGGCGAGCAATAATATGGTGTTGGATATCATTCTAAGAGTCAAGAACAAACCACGTGTGTGGTGAATACCTTAGATCCCGGTGCTGGTGTTGACTGAGACTCAGCTTCATGTGGGAGAGATGGTGGAAGTACCGTACATTTGTCAGCAACTTGTCCAGTGTGTTCATAGGCGTTAACAGGAGGGGAAAGGAGCCATGTGTAGCACTCATCCAGAGGGGGAGAGCCATCAGTTCCTTTAACAAAAGATCTTTGACTACAGGGAGAAAAGCAGAAAAATTGGTAGGATGCTTGAGGTCCAAAAGTGTATCAGAGTTTATATTTTTATACTGCATTTAACATCTGTTATAATTTTCATTGTTACCATGTGATATTGGAGATGGCATTTTACAGATCTCATTCTGTGTTGCCACATGAGACATTTGGACTTCATTCCTAAGCTCAGTGACTTGCTTTTTGGGCCAGAAGGTACTGAAAGAGTTGTAAAGGGACGGAGCACCTTGTATTTAATTAGTGACTCAGAAGGCCATCTCTAAGTGATAATTAGGGTGACCAGATGTCCCGATATTTGGGACTTTTTCTTATATAGGAACCTATTACCCCCCTCCCCGTCCTGATTTTTCATACTTGCTATCTGGTCACCCTAGTGGTAATGATAGGTTGAAAAAAAGGATTCCTTTCCCACTTTACCCAGCCAAGGAAGGTTGCCCTGATGCAGGCTTTGGGATCATGGGGAAATGAGTCATCAAAGGAATCGATATCACGGTGAAGACTTTATTCATACAAGTGTCTCTAATGTCTCTTAAGAGAAAACATGCTACAGGAACAAAATTGTTTAAGAAGTTTTCCACGCAGTGTCAATGTGGTACTCAACTAACCAGTTAATTAAACCACATAGTCACGCATTTGTATATATACCTTTTTCTTAAGACAAAAGTCTATAATTTCTCTAGGAATATATTTCATTCATCATAAATATATCAAAAGTCATGAGAAATCTTATATAACTTCAGATTTTTTTCCCCTCCCTATTTGTAGTCAGCCTCTGGTGCCAAGAGAGAATATCACAGCTTGGATGAATGCTATTGGACTGATTATCACAGCCTTACCAGTGAGTCTGTATGTATTTTAAAATTTTCTGAACAGAGAAAAGAATGCATTCTTCCATAAAAGCTAGGGATTAGTGCAACTAGTTTCTTTCAGATGCACCTGGAGTAGTTCCAAAAGCCCCTGGGAAGCTTATGAAACATCTGTGCTTTGTCCTTCATTGTCGGACCAAACCCACTGTGGGATTTGCAGGGGTGGGGTGCGAAACTGGATTTTTCACAATCTTGTTTCCTTGTGGGAAAATAAAGTTGCTATATATTAACTACAAAAAAAAAATTGTGCGGTGTTTAAGCTTGAGAATTAAGTCAGAAAATTCCCCAAGATAGAAGACTGATGTAACATTAACTCTACTTTGCACATTCCATATAGCTTTATAGAACATAATGGAATAGGAATAAATCATAGGAAGTTTAAAATTTAACAAGGAAAACAAGAATAGAAACTAATATATATAATTGAGTTTAAAATGTTCTAGTAGAAATTTTCATCTTTTGAAGATGCTGAGTTTTAGTGTTTGATGACTCAGCTTCAACACTGAATATTTTTGATTTAATTTCCTTTTTTCACCCCTTTTCTGCTTCGGTCCCCTTTCCACTTGATCTACCAAAGTTATTTCCACACCCTGCCCAGTTACATCACGCATCCCTTTGAAACCGTCCATTGTCTTCCTGTTTCTCATTGTCAAAAATGTAAGCTTCTCATCTTCATCTACAAGGTCCTGCATCTCTGCTTTCTTTGCTCCCTACAGTCTCCTACCTTCCCTTTATCTCCTTGTCCCATCCTTGTCCCTAGCCTCCATTTGCCAGAAGCTGGGAGGGCAGGGGATGGATCATTTGATGATTACCTGTTCTGTTCATTCCCTCTGAAGCACCTGGCATTGGCCACTGTTGGAAGACTGGATACTGGGCTAGATGGACCTTTGGTCTGACCCGGTATGGCCGTTGGTATGTTCTTAGCTTGTGCCTTGTATTGTTCCTGTGCCTGGAACAGTTCCCCAATCTTCTTCCACCAACTGCCATTCTTTTCTGCTTCAGGTGACTCTTTAAATTCCATATTTTCAAACAGTCCCTCCATCCTTCCTTTCATTAACAATCCCCGTGCTCCCTCTCTCCTGAACTGGTGGTATCTTGTCTTATTTAGATATTAAGATCTTTGTCAGGAAATGGGTAGGTAAAGTATTTGTGTAAATTAAGACTGTTATATAAATATTTTTAATAATTTACAGTAATCTGAGGGAGGTGGGGGAGAAAGTATTACCTTTTCTTCTAAAAATTAAAAGCATAACAATCCTTTGGGGTTTTTTGTTTTGCCAGGAGCCATACTGGATTGTCCTCCATGATCGAATTGTCAGTGTTATCAACAGTCCTAGCTTGACATCAGAAACAGAGTGGGTTGGTTACCCATTCCAGCTCTTTGACTTCACAGCTTGCCATCAGTCTTACTCTGAGATGAGTTGTAGTTACACTTTGGCATTGGCACATGCCGTGTGGCACCATTCTAGCATTGGTCAACTTTCCCTCATTCCAAAGTATGTATAATGGGTAACTGATAGTTTAAAGTACACTTTTGACACCCCTTCCATACTGTGTACAGGAAAACAATATGTACACAAGTATGTGGCAGAGAGGGAAAGCAAATCAGAACAAGTAATCAAAAAATCCTCTAAAACATGGGTGATGGTAGGGTTTTTTGGTTTTTAAGCATCTTGTCTCTTTTATCTATATCTTTGGGCTCTCCACCAGCGTTTGGTAGCTTTGAGGGTATGATGTAAAGCATATTTTATCTCATTTAGCTTGTGTTTGGTTTTTTCTTACTCATTACAGATTGGCTGCAGCTTATACTGGCAGTGGCAATACACTTGCTTAATGCCATCCGTTATGATCAGCTCTGTGTAATTTTGTTTTTAATATTTGTATGTAGCATTTGTTGCCAATGGGGGAAGTTCTTTGTAAATTAATAGACATTGCAGTGATACACTTGGAGATGTCCTTAACAAGCCAGGAAGCTGTAGCATTTCATACCTTGCAGTTCATTAGAAGTTTAGTTAAAATGTATTTCTATGCTGCCTTATTAATGGGAGCGTACAGAGCATGTGTGGGGGCTTTTACTCAGCTTCCATTTTAGCTTTTCAGTTCATCTTTTAATATTCTGTCCTGGATTTATCGTTGTCTACATAAGTGGAAGATGGCATGAAGTACTAGTCACAATTAGGTGACCCTATTCAGTGACTTAGTGCCAGTGTCACTACCTAAGAGGCCTGCATTTGACTCTCCCTTTCATTCTCCAGGCTGATCTTGGGTGAGCCTATGCAGCTTCTAGTCCTTGGGGCTGTGTGAACCATTCATAGCTCAGTCATGATCCCTACTGCTAGTTGTGCTGACATACTGAGTATGGTTTTATGAGTGTTATTCAGCAAGCGTTCAGTCATTTTTAACATGAGCACTTAAGTTTGGGTTTTAGGGGAGGATGAAACACTTTGACGGTATTTCCACCATAGCAAAATGCTGTCACTCCCAACCAGTCTGAGGTAGAGCAAGAAAACCCCAAATGCAGTCATAAATGTCTGAGCGTAATGAGTGACGATAATATTGAATGTTGAAAAATGGTGTTGATTTTGGTGGCATGGCTACTTTAACGTAAGATAAATGTACAAAATAGTGATGTGTCCTGTTTGAAATACTGCAGATTCCTCACTGAAGTCTTGATACCCATAGTGAAGACAGAATTCCAGTTACTTTATGTTTACCACCTTGTTGGTCCTTTTCTACAGCGGTTTCAGCAAGAGAGGACACGATGTATGATAGAGGTAAAATATAGTTCTTGTCCTGGCTTTTACAGTCTAATTCTGTCTGGTCTTTGAAACTCAAAAGCTGGGAAAATCTTTTAAATTAAAGCCCCAGTCCTGCAATGAGCTCTGTGAGAACAGAACCCTGTGCTTTCATGGTGCTCGCTACTTGAAGGGAGCTAACCCACCGGCTTATTGAAAATTTATTACTTTTTAGTATAGAAAGAACTTAGCATTTAAAGTAATTAAACATCAGGGTCAAATATATACACACATTTTATCACTCTTGCAGTGTATGCATAATAAATTCTAGACAGGACTGGTTGCGCTAGTTAAGCCTGTAGTTAAGGTTACCTAATGCCCTCCATTATAAGTAAGGCCCTACCAAATTCATGGTCCATTTTGATCAATTTCATGGTCATAGGATTTTAAAAATCGTAAATTTCATGATTTCACCTATTTAAATCTGAAATTTCTCGGTGTTTTAATTGTAGGGGTCCTGAGCCAAAAATGTTCATTAATTAGCATTAGTTTATGTCCATCAACTAATAGGAGACTTTAAAATCTTTTTCTGTATTAGCATAGCACTCTCTAGGACTCCAGCAAATCACATAAGCACATGCTTAAAGTCTGTTTCAGTCAATGAGACTTAAGTTTGTGCTTATTACTTTGCTGAAGAGGAATAGTTTGCTGACTCTGAACCTAGTAAAAATCTGATTAAAAGCATTGGGTATCAAACTACATAAATAAAACGACCATAATTCAGATTTTTAGGAAGGTTATTAAATTATTCTAATTCCCAAAGTGAGGCGCCATGGGGCCAGTTAGGCTACATGTATGCTGTAAGCTAGGAATGCGATTCCCTTGCTCATGTACACATACTCGTGCTAGCTCTCATCGAGCTAGTACGAGTATAAATAGCAGTGTAGCTGTGGTACCACTGGTAGGGCAGTGTAGGCATGGCTTAGCTGTGCCTAGTACTAACCCACGTGAAACTGGTTGGTATGTATTCGGCACAACCGTGCCTCTACTGCTGCTGCCTGTTTGTACTCGTGCTAGCTCAATGAGAGCTTGCGTGAGTATATGTACGTGCGCAGGGGAATCACACTGCTGGTTCATAGTGTAGACCAGGGGTGGCCAACCTGTGGCTCCGGAGCCACTTGCATTCTTCAGAAGTTAATATGTATAGGCACCGACTCCAGGGCTGGCGCTACAGGCACCAACTTTCCAATGTGCCGGGGGTGCTCATTGCTCAACCCCTAGCTGTGCCACAGGCTTGGCCTCCACTCCACCCCTTCCCGCCCCCTCCCCTGAGCCTGGCGTGCCCTCGCTCCTCCCACTCCCCCCCCAGAGCCTCCTGCACGTCACAAAACAGCTGATCAGGAGGTGGGGGGAGGCGCTGATCAGCGGGGCTGCCGGTGGGTGGGAGACGCTGTAAGTAAGTGGGGAGGAGCTGATGAGGGGCTGCTGACATATTACTGTGGCTCTTTGGCAATGTACATTGGTAAATTCTGGCTCCTTCTCAGACTCAGGTTGGCCACCCCTCGTGTAGACATAACCTTAGAGTTGTCAGACTTCTTTCACGCAAAAGCAAATGTTTAACAGGAAGTTCAGATAAGTAGAAGATGCACATAATAAATGTATTTCACCTTCACAAAAGAATAAACTTAAAAATATAGCGTGTAAATCCAGACAGCAAATGTTTTAAACTTTTTATTTTCATTTGGTTTTTGTGTGTGAAAACAGATTGGGGTGGCATTTTATGAAATGCTTCTGGATGTGGACCAATGCAGTACACATCTGAACTACATGGATCCCATATGTGATTTCTTGTATCATATGAAGTACATGTTTACTGGGGACAGCGTGAAAGATCAAGTAAGTGAACAATATACCTTGAAGCTAAAATCAAGGTTACATTTAATATAACAATTTGTACCATGGTCTCTTTTTGTGTATGATCTTAAATGTAAAAAGATCACAAAACCCTTCGCAGCTGTACATTCCCAATCAATTACTGGTACAGTTTTTCTCAGTTAGAAGCCGTAGGCCAGATTTTGAGACAAATTTCGGACCACAGGGAAATTGTGACGAGAGTTTGATTTTCTTTATGAGATGGCAATAGGAGTGCTGCTATATAAATGTCAGTGTGTTTGATTCATAAACATTTATGTTTAGTTTTTTGTGCTGTTTCAATCCACACCTTCTGAGTTTTACTTTGAGCTTTGGGTTCAAATTAAATAACCAAATTTCATCTGGTTTTGTTGCAAAAGCATAAAACATCCCATGTTCACCAAAAGGGTTCTTGAACTTTAATTAATCTTTTACTGAAACCTGATCCAGGTTTCTATTTTGTAACAAAGTGTAAAGTCCAGATAAGCATTATGTTTCCTGAATGAATTTTTGCACAGTTTTGGTTGAGTCCTAGACCGAGGAGGTTTTGGGATAAGAATTGATGAAATTCAGAGATTCATTTAGGTAGCATTTACAATAAATCTGTCTTGCTGTATTGTTCTAGGGTATCCTTCTTCTCTTGAGTTAAAATGTGTCAAATTACTTTGTTTTGATAATACATTTTTCAGCATTTGTGGGTACGTCTAAACTGCAGCTGGGAACGTACTTCCCAGCGTGGGAGGATGGATGCGCTACCAGTGTAATCAGGGTAGCACAAGTGGCTGCTCAAGTGAGTTGCCTGAGTACAAACCTGCCCAGCCTCTCCTGGGAATGTACTTTAGTGACTAGCCAAGCCGCTGCCCTTGCTATCCCCCAGCTACACTACTGTGCTTAGCGCATTAGCTTGAGAAGAGCTAGTGCATGTCCATTTGCCTGCACTGGGAAGCATACTCCCAGCTGCAGTGTAGATGTATCCTGAGGGGTCTCTTTTTGTTTTGTTTTTTATAGGTAGAGAAAATTATTTGCAATTTAAGACCGTCTTTGAAACTCCGTCTACGTTTCATAACACATATCAGCAAAACGGAACCAGCTGCTATTCCTCAGCAATCCATCAACAGCGGGTCTCCAGCACCACAGCCTAGCCAAGTGCCTGTTAATGTTGCTTAGCCAGTAACACAATAGAATAGGACATCACACTGGTGTCTATGTGAAGACTCTTTTCTATTGATCAAGATGAAACTCTCTTTGGTCTGAACTTGGTGACATTGTGGAACAAGGGACGAGAACCATCTCCAGCCTGCAGCTTCATTTTGATTTGTGTGGTGAATCCGTTTGTGCATCATCTGCACTCCACTCCACTCTTCCTGTTTATATCAGAGACTAGATAAGGGATGTGTTGAACTGGTCAAAGGTATGCTGCAAACAGTGGCATTTGTGGATGTCTGATAAGATGACTATTTTGTAAAGCAGCTCCATATCCCTCTTCAAACCATCGTAGTTTTCCTTCTTTCTATCTGTCAATATTAGCTTTTTTCAGAGGTGCCTAGCATGGTGGTATGTAAAAACCTAGTTTTCTTTTAAATGAAAACGTTAATCCTAAATGTCAGCCAGATTCTCTCTTCAAACTCTGGGATGGAATATTAATCCATGGACTAAACATAAAGATGGATACTTCAATTGTTATTCACCAGTACTGTCTACTTAATCACTAGGGGACAGATATTGATCCTCACTCATCTTGAATACTGCCTTTTTGAAGTCAGTGGGACTACCCATGTAATAAGGTACCATCCGACATGAGTACAGGCGGCACCGTCACATCTTGCGTGCACAAATCCCTTTTACTTGACCGCCCGCTCATGATGAGATTGAGCTGTGAAAATTAATGTTCTTGATTTTTGATCATATGAACAAGTTTAGTCCCACAGGGAGGTTGCTTAACTACATGCTTAAGTTCCAGTGGTGTAAGTCAATGGGACTTGCATATCTGATTAAAGTTAAGGATGTGTTTAAATGCTTTCTTCAATTGGGGATTTAGGGCTTGTCTGTGCATACAGCACTGCAGCGGCGCAGCAGCAGCACTTTAGTGAAGACACTGCTACACCGACAGGAGAGCATCTTCTGTCAGCGTAGCTAATCCACCTCCATGAGAGGTGGTAGTTATGTCGATAGGAGAAGCCCTCCCATCGACAGCACTGTATACTCTCGGGGTTAGGTGGTACGACAGCGTCGCTCAGGGGGATGGATTTTTCACACCCTGAGCAACATAGTTATACCGATATAACTCTGTAGTGTAGACCTGGCCTTAGTCTCTTTAATGACTGTGAAGGACTCATTGTAAACTAGGGAATTTACGGATGTCTTCATTAAAGTAAATAGATGAGCAGTGGCTTTGATCTAGTGTGAACTAACAGGCTGCTAAATTATTAGCCAAAGACCATCTGAAATGGAACTGTGTTTAAAATCTGTGTATTCAATTAAGGTTTGCTGGTTGATATTTATTTTCCCTAGTTGGGAAATGGTGTAATTTTTATTAGTCAGTCATGGTTGGATTTTTATCACATCCAAACTTTATTTTAGGTTTGTATAATCCACTACTTTAATTCTTCAAATTTTAATTGTGTGTGTGTGTGTGTGTGTGTGTGTGTGTGTGTGTGTACTGTCAGTTGTTTACCAGGTATGACTGGATAACAAAAGTGAAAATAGTCTCAATTAAGATTTGTAAAATATTGATCATATTTGACATCTTTAAAGAATTTTTTAATTAAAAAAACCCTTGAAGTTTATGGTAATACTGTTTGCTATCTTACGCCTTAATATTTATTTGCCATGCTCTTCAGTTTAAAAATAGGGGTTATTTAGAACATCTAAGTCTCTGTGTCCTAAATCTTCAGTTCTACAACAATACCATCTCAGATGATGATCTCCACAGAACTCACAACTTTAGGAAGGTTAGGCCTCATGAGCACCTCCTGCTGAAAGCCCTGGTGCTTTAAAAGATAGTGTTGTTTCAGTAGAAAGAATTCTTCATATCAGTCTGCATAGTCAACACCTAGCATAGTGTTAGAAGGCACTATATTGTCATACCCCCCAAGATTCTAACAAGTGGTCCAGTGTGAGTAATTATGAACTGCCTTACCTATATTCATCTGACAATTTGCATAAGTTATACAACTTCACAATAGTTTAGGACAGGAACAGTAGTACTTCTGCATGCTGTTTAAAAAGCTGTCTTGCTCCATTCCAAAGTTGAGTTAAGTGATTCTCGTGTCTGCCAGACTGGATTTGGTAACACACTGCACCTAGGTGCCCTCCAGAAATCCAGTACACATCTTGGAAGTTTAGTCTGCTTCTCCAGAGGCCTCTCCAAAGGTTATTCTGGGGCAGAGCCAAAGGGTCATTTGATAGGGTTGGGATGCAGAAGGGCTGAGTTCTGTTCCCGGGTCTGCTATATCACTTTGGTCAAATCACTTCCCTCTCTGTGTTTCAATTTACTTCTCTGTAAAACTGAGATAATATTTGCTCACCTTTCTAAACAAGTTTAAGATGTATGAATGAAAAATGCTGCATAAGTATCAAGCTTCATTACTGATGCGTGTGTGCCTTCTGACCGAACAATAGCAACTACTATGTGTGCACACACTACAGGATAGTCCTATGCTATGTAGAAATAATTCTTTGGGTTGGCCTGGGACTAGAATGTACATCTGCAGTTCTGCGTAGCACCTATTTACAGTCATTGGTCTTGCGTGGAGAGTAACAGAGAATTTGGCCTCCTGCCTTTAGGAGCAAATGTTTAGAGCTATTGAGAACCCTAAAACCTGTGAGGTTTTTCTCACCTTTTAAAATTGGAGCCTGAAATCTTTTGTTTCTTCGCTAAGCAAGCTGCAACAATATAAATTAGCCCTCTCCCTCTATCGAATGTCTACCTGTGTACATAAATGGGTTTAGTAGCTCAGTGTCTAAGCTCCTTCAGTTCCTGGCCTATGCAGAGATGACAAAAAGTGAAATTGGACTGAGGCCATCAAAAGATCATGTTTGGCCACTACCAGCCTGGGTTGGAACCTGTGACCTAAAGCTGAAAGGCTCTCTGTCCCATTAACAGTCTCCTGAGTCATTCTGTCTTTAGCTAGGTGGTAGAATTACTGTCCAATGGGTTTAAGTACTTTTTAAATACATAAGTGTTGGGATATAGTCTCCTTTTGATGTGTGTGCAAAGCTCATTAGCAGGCTTCCGAGGTTGTTGCGCTAGACCAGTGGTTTTCAACTGATTACACATTGTGGTCCACAGGGGCCAGGTGGCAGAGCAGCGGCAGCCCTGACCCCGTCCCTCGCTGCGTGGGCCGCCCCACTGCTTGCCCTGGACCCCGCGGGGATGGCTGGCTACCCTGGACCTTGCCATGCAGCTGCCCCGGGCCCCACATGGCCGGCCAGCTGCCCACCCCGGATACCTTTTGAATCACACCAAGGGAACAACTTTACACGTTCATTCTCCACGCATTTCACTTCTTCACCATCGTGTCCCACCACGATACCAAGTGGTAGGACCGTCTACCATCTGTAGAAGGTGAGGAACCCCAGTGGATCAGCCTATATTCCACCCTAGTCCCATGGCCTGCCCAGGATGTCGGTTGGTGGCTCCCCAATAGAGCCGTAAGCACGGGCGTGTACCTAGCGCGGTTCACCCCCATCTCCTATGCCTGCCCCTTTTGCTGTGTGAGGGAGAACCTGGCGCATGTCTATCTAGAATGCGTCAGGTTGCAGCCCCTATTCCGGCTCCTCCAGAATCTCTGTTTGAAGTTCTGGCTGTTCTTCTCCCCACACCTTTTCAAATATGCACACCCTGTCCATGGCCCCATGAAGTTGCGAGACTTCCTAGTCAACCTTCTCCTGCTGTGTAGAGTTGTTCCCTTGGCACGGTTTGAAAGCGAACTGGCAAGCTCCAAAGTGGCCATATATACAATACCAGGAGGAGGATGCTGGACGGGGAGGGGCTCTGCGACTGTGGCGCCTATTTCTCTTCCTCCCTTGTCTCTCATATCCGGGCAGAGTTCCTGTGGGTGGCATCTGCTGGCTCCCTAGACAGCTTTGAGGAGCCGTGGGGCTGTCTGGGGTTCTCTGCTCGGTGTCCCCATCTGCATCCCTAATTTTGAACCTGACCCCCACTCCCTGCCCTTAGTTGTCCCCCCATATTCAGTTGGATCCCAGGTCCAGTGGTTCCTCCTACAAGGCTAGGAAAGGGGCCTTTAGATGTGGATGGGCTTCTGCCCGCCTGCCTCCTGGAATTTCAATAAGGCCCTGGACCCTGACAGTCCAGCCAGAAGCCCCAGACCCATCGGGACTGGCCGGCTGCCCCAGAGCATGAGAGGTGGGCCGGCTGCCCTGGATCTGGACCCCAGAGCTCATGGGGCTGGGTAACTGCCCTAGACCCAGACCCTGCTGGAGCCCCTGACCCCACGGGGCCTGCTAGCAGCCGTGACTCCGGATTCCCACCATGCAGGGCAGGCCAGCAGCCCCGACCCCATCCCCGCCACCCTGGGCGGTGGGGCAGCCTGGCTGGACCCCTCCACACTTGGCAGCTCGGACCCCTTCACACCAGACTGCTGGGAACCCGGCAGACCCTTGGCATGCAGGCGGGCCTTTAGCAGACAGCTGAGCTGGGCTGCAGTTGTGTGCTACTTCCGTGGGTTGAGAACTGCTGCCCTAGACCATTGGAATAAGGTACCTGACCAACAGAAACAGATACCAGCATTGTTTGATGTGAGTGTCCTTTAATCTCTTATCTTAACCATCAGTGGTCTAAAAAGAAATGATTGTTTGCCTAACGTTGCCTACTTTGGACTGAATGCTTTAGGTTAGAAGTTGTGCTTTTTTGCTAATGCTTTACATGACTATCACAGCAAAGCATAGTTTGTGTACAATTTCAGACCTACATTTGGGTGGCTGATCGTTGAGTTTAAACCTGAAGGTGAGACCCTCAGCTGCCCAGGCAATGGCAGCATGGGTTAATGTTTGTGACAAACACAGCAGGTATGAATAATCCGATTTGCGGGAGGTGAAAGAAGGGCCTGCTGCATAAGAATTGAGAGACTGTCCTCTGTGTAGGAGGCAGCATGGAGAATGCAGAGGCATGCACGCATGATTGTTTTTAATGATCTGGTATTTTTAGGGTGACCATATGTCCTGTTTTGGCCAGGGCAGTCCCTTTTTTAAGCCCTATCCCAGCTGTCCTGACTTTTTGGCAAAAGTGGGCATGTTTTCCTGTTTGCTCTTGCCAACTTTATCAATTCTCAAGAGCAAATGGGACAAATGCCCACTTTCATCAAAAAAGTGGGGTGGGGTGCGGTGGAACATGCAGGGGAGGGGGTGAGCGGTGATGCCAGCTCCACGCGCGGGGGGGACGCAAGGCTCAGGTGAGCAGTTTGGCGGGGGGGGAAGGGGCTCGGGCTATCCCACACAGTATTCTGTTTTCCCTTAGGGAAATGTGGTCACCCTAGGTATTTCTGTATATAATGTATTTGATCAGAGGAAACTCATCTAGTAAGACTTGAACAAAACTGTCTGTAATGCCAAAGTTATCTGACTTAACTGAGTTCAGTCTCTGGAAAAAGTTCAATTTAGTTATTAGCCACCAGAGGGAGTTCACATGGTGCATTCCCATTCTATGGTTCTATGAAACCATAGATTCCGAGACCAGAAGAGACCATTGTGATCATCTATTCTGACCTCCTGTAGAACACAGGCCATAGAACTTCCCCAAAATAATGCCTAGAGCACATCTGTACATTAGTCTGTCTGCAAAATTTCAATATAAAGTTAATTAATATTTCATTTATAATGAAACATACATACCCATTATAAAACTACTTCCCAAATCCAGTTACTTGGTATTTTAAAATGTCGATTTCTTTTTAATTTGTAAGATAACATGTTGGATGTGTTGACTCAAGTTTTAGTAATGCAGAAGGTGAGCTAAAGTAATGTTACTAAGTAGTGGGCTGTTTTTGCATGTAGAAATTTGTTGAACGATTATCTAGTACTAACAGTTTGCAATCTCTTCCAGAAAACTTAGTTTAGTGCATAAGAAAAATGTCCACTTTCTTTTTAACGAACCAGGAACTTTATAGAGAGCAATGAAAACAAGGTCAGTAAATAGAAGTAATAATGTGATTTACTGCAATGGTGGTAATAAATGGTTTGACTTGACTTTTAGAATTTGTCATAAAGTAGAAAACAGTATGAGCAAATCTGACACTTTACTTCACCAGCCTCCAGTAGCATGAGTGAGAATTGCTGTCTCATTAGTGACTGAGCTTCGATGAAAAGATTTTTTTGCTTGAGGTTACCAAAGTCATTCAGTAAGCAACTGTCATTAACAAAATATTATACTTTAGGACTGAAAAACTTCTTGGAACTTAATTATATATGTTCAGATGGATTTTTGTGGCTTGGGTATACGGTAACTGGAACTATGAGAACCTTCACGTTCTTTACCAAAACAGGATAAGATAATTGAAACAGCTGTGTTGACCGTTGTGTTAACTTCTTCTTGTGTCTTCCCAAGAGCCGGATTGATCTCCATTATATCTACTGCTGATAGCAACCCTGCAATAACAAATGACAGTTATACTGAGAAAACTTTCAATTGATGCATAATTTTCTTTTCAGGTCAAGAAATTCCAAACTCATTACCACAGAGGTTCCAAGGCAGGATGTATTTTCCCCCTGTTAGGTTTTGCGTTTGTTCTTTATCAACGTTAACAAAGCAGCTATTTAGAGTCAGATATTCTGCTCATCTTCTGCTGGACACAACAACAAGGAGCTGATATCAGACAGCTAGTTATGACTCTAATCCTCAGCCTCAGGCATCGTTGGGGGGCTACTCTAATTTGAACCAGCTAGCTTTGTCCCCAAGAGTTCATACACTACCTGAGGTATAGCCAAAGTGCAGAATGCTCTGGATACTTCCTCTTAGTGCCCAGGACCCATTCAGTCCCACCCCCAATATGTCATCTGAGCCAAGGGTGTAAAGAAGAAGTCATAGGAGCCAGCTACATCAGCTCTATGCCTGTTGGGGGTCCCATACTACAAAGTTGCAGGTGATTTCTAACTTTCTTTGTGTCTGTTTTTACATTTTATCAAACACCCGCATTCCAGTGAATTGACAAAGCACATCACAAACTAAATGCCACTAAAACACACAGGTAGCTGTGGTGGGAGTGCAACAGCTACGCAGAGACCGGAGTGCTACAAAGTAGGGACAGCATGGGAAATGTAGCCTGTAGAAATTAGTAAATCCCTATTCATGCTAAATGTGCTATGAGAGCAGCCAGGACCTCAGTTAAAGGTCTTACCCAAAAGCCCTGCACAGAGAGTAAGCTATATGGTACAGTTAATCTCTCTGAAGGAAGGATGAGGAGATGTTAGAGGATATTTGAACCTTTGGGTCCAGAACATCTAGGTATTCAAAACTTGCTATTTAACTCACTATTCTGTCCCCTCCAGTTTTAATTTTAATGAGCTCCAGTCTTCAGCAATACTTTCGTTTTCTTTTCCTATACTAAAAGAGGGTGACACTTTCTCTGCTTTGATTAAATGTTCAATCCTAATGTTGTTTTAATCTGTAGGCAAAGAGGTGAGGTGATATTACCACATGTGACCACACTGGTTTGACATCATCTGGATTCACTATTTAGAATGCTGTGGGCAAAGTATTCCTGAAAGTTTAGATTTGAATAGACCCTTAGAACAGATACTTATGCTAAACTACATGTATCCGTTTGATTTTGTATTTAGCTGTGACACTCTTAATACTTTTCCCAGACCTGAAAAAGAGCTCTGTGTTGCTTGAAAGCTTGTCTCTCTCACCAACTGAAGTTGGTCCAATAAACAATATTAGCTCATCCACCTTGTTCCTCTAATATCCTGGGACTGACACAGCTACAATAACGTTGTGCCTTCCCTGTTGTCTTTTTGCCTTTATTTTGGACTGGAATTCCAAGAGGTGGTGATAGTGTACATTGCAAAGCAGTCAAGGGCTGTAAATATCGAATTACTTCTCTCTGGCAATACAATGGGTACACTAAAGAAGGTTGCAAGCTGCAAGAAACCAGTTTTTCCAGTCTGGACTTTGGTGAGTGGTAACCAAAAAACGGATCACCTAATGGAGGGCCTTGATCACCTGACGGGGAGACCAGGAGGTTCCCATGTCAGAGCGGGCTTAAAGTTATAAACGTACATGGCCTGTTCTTAGCAGCTGCCTCTCAGTGACCAGGACAAGAATACAAGACTGAGCAGGAGAGAGGAAGGACTTGGGACATTAAAAGAACTGACCAAAACCCAAAGGGCTTTGCGTGGTGAGGACAAAGGAGGGTGAGAGATGTTTGTAAAGGCTTTGTTACTTTTGCACACATCTTAAGTCTCTTACGCTTGCTGAGTTAAGTGTCGGGGGAAGGGTATGTTTAAGTTATTGATGAGACTTGGGGGTGGTAGTTCAGCATTGGTCTTGAAGCCTACTGCATTTGGATGATGGGGTCCTACTTACAAAAAGGGGTACCAGCCAGGGAGTCTACAAACTGGAAGAGAGCCTGACAATCCTGTTTCTCAGACTCAGTGGGCTTAATAGCATGCACGACCCAGTACTTGAATTTCAAACATAGGAGTCTGCTGAGTATTCAGCAATGGGAGCTCTGCCAGGTCTGTGTCACTACCCAGTCCATAGATTCCAAATAAAGCATGGCAAGTAGGATTCTTTTTCTTTTCCTTTTCTTTCTCCTAGTCAGAGCCACAACCTATTGTAATTTTAATGGCAGGTATGGCTGAGGACGTGTCTACACTTACCAGAGGATCAACGCTGCAGCGATCGATGCATCTGTGGTTGATTTAGCGGGTCTAGTGAAGACCCGCTAAATCGACCGCCGATCACTTTCCCATCAACTCCTGTACTCCACCTGATCGAGAAGAGTAAGGAGAGTCGACGGGAGAATGTCTCACATCGACGTCGCGTAGTGTGGATCTAATTCACGTCATTCAAAAAATAGTGTGGATCTATTCACATAACTCAAATTGCGTAGGTTAGATCAACTTTTCCCTTTAGTGTAGACAAGGTCTTAGGCAATGCTCACTTATTTAGGTCTTAATTTATAGTTAAAACTCAGGTTTTACTCTGGACATCCACAGCTAAACTGTGAGCTCATCAGCCTTCATCCTACATGACTACTATGCAATAGTGAATATCACATTCTCTTATTTGATGTGTGAATTCCTCTTATATTAAAGCAATGCAAAAATCCAATATGTACCTCAAAGTTGGAAAATCCCTCACCATAACACTTCAAATGCTGTAGGTAGACATGGCAAATGTTAAATCTAAACCTGTATTAAGAATTTTCAGGTGTTTATTGTACCTGTTCTATAAAGTTCTTCTGCTACATAGATACCCTCTCTCAAAGTCACTCCTCCAGGAACTGGGGTGCCTGTAGCTGGTGCCAGAGAGGGATCCAAGCCATCAACATCAAAACTTAGGTGAATTGGTCTCTTCTTACTTTATTGGTGGAAAGCAAAAGAATAAAATTAAACAGAAGCTGTAAAGTGGTCCTGTGAAAACGTTCTTCACAAACAATGGAAAAACTTAAGCCCGCTGATTGAGGCTTCTTGCTTGAGTCCTACTTAGAAAACATTTGTGCCACATAAAGAAGTTATGAAATGACATACTGCCTTGGACTGCAGCACAGTGAAGCAAGGAACAGATTGTAAATTGGCTCCATGTTTGTCACAGAAGTCACGGATTCCGTGACTTCTGTGACTTCTACAGCGGCTGGTGCTGGAGCAGTCTTGGGCCCCCCAGGTCCCCAGCAGCAGGAGTTTGGGTGTGGGGGGGCTCAGGGCTGGGGTGCAGGGCAGTGCTTACCTGGGGTGGGGCGCTCCCCAGAAGGGCAACAGCAACTCCGCTCCCTCCTAGCTCCACGTGCTGCCTCCGCCCGCAGGCACTACCCCCGCAGCTCCCATTGGCCACGGTTCCCAATGGGAGCTGCAGAACCGGGACTTGGGGCAGAGCGGAGGCAGCACGTGGAGCTAGGAGCTGGGGTCACTGCTTCCCAGGAGCTGGGTAGGGAGCCTGCTCCAGCCCCCCCGGCACCCCCTGAGCCGCAACTCCACCCCCCTTCCCCCGAACACCTGTGGAACCCCCCCGGGCCGCCCTCCCGAGCTGCCCCCCCCCTTCCCTAAGTTTTAGTCAGGGGTATATAGTAAAAGTCATGGACAGGTCACGGGACGTGAATTTTTGTGAATATATTCACTAGAGAAAAATAAACAAAATTGAGCTAAATTGATGATGCTGTCACCATTTCCCGATGTGAGACTGTTCTAGTCTTACAATCTCCCTGCGACGAAGCTTTCCCTGAATTCTGCCTAAAGCTGTGCTGTTTTTTAAATGTAATCCTATCACTCCTTCCTGTTACTACTACCCTTTTTCACTGCCCTCAGTAAGACTGTAGGCCCCAAGGATGGAAAGGAATCCCTGCTTGAGCAGGGGAGAGTTCCAACGGTAGCAGCAGATGGGGGAAGCCCTAGCAGCCTAGCTCTGTTTGATCTGTGGGCGGGAAGAACACCCTAGAGCCAGTATGGAGGCACCTATTACTTGTGTTACCGTAGCACCTAGGAGCCCCAGACATGAACCAAACCCCCATAGTGCTAGGCACTGTACAAACAACAAAGAGTCCCTGCCATAAAGTACATGGCATGAAGACACTAGAGGCCTCTGGAGTTACCCAGGGGCCTAGACCAGTGCCTGATGACTTCCATTGTACTCATCCAGTGCCAAAGAGAGACTTGGACACAGTTGTGAGCAGCCAGTTGGGCGGATTTGAGTATTCACTTCAAACTTTTAAAATTAGATACCAATTTAAATACCATTAAAATGAACCACTTGTGTTTTAAATGTATGTCATACAGGAGAGTTTTGAAGTGATCTTTGACCATAGGATCAACAATACTTAGTGGGTCTCCTGTAACGGTCAGGGCAGAAATTTTGTTTTTCTGATCTTTGGGTTCAGATTGTCAGTACATAAATTGGGCTTGATTTATATGCATGAGTATTAGGCAAAATGTGCTGTGTTCTCTTAGATCTGTTGAACTTTAACACAATCACATAGTCCTATTACATATAGAGGACCTCTTTTCCCACTGCCCTAGAACAATTTTGCTGTACTGTCCTGGCAGGTATCTATTCAGCATCCCTGGAGCACTCCAGTGACTGACTGGGATCTCAAAATTCTGGGGTGATTTACCTGACCATTTTTGAGCATGGGTTGCAGTGTAATTTTTATTCTGTATTAAAAAAAAAAAGAAATAGTTTCTTTACTTACTTGGCCAGCAAATAACAAAGTGTTTCTTCCATCACCTTCCGAATCCCAAGTTGATCTATTTCAGTCATCGAATAGTATTTAATACCCAGAGATTTCAGAATACAGCTGAAAGAGACATGGCAGACACATTAACGGCTTATGAATGCAACTAAAAGTACATTGTTTTTTCAGCATTTTGTAAATGTACTGATCTCTGAAATGTTATCTTCCATCTGAGAACTAAGTACAAATATTAAGTAAATTTTACATTTTAATTCTGCTTACAAATTATCAACCAGGTGAATGAATTATAAAGGTAAGAGAGAGGAGTAAAGTATTCTGCTTATATTGAAGTGCTTAATTTTTGAACTTGGGTACCTAAGCGCATATATAGGCACCTAATCTATATTGGTTACATTTGAAATATGTATTTAGGTTTGGAATTTGGATACCTTAAGTCACCATTTAGATGCTTACAAATCAATATTTAAGTTCTTAAATTTGGATTTAAAACGTATGTATTTATACACGTGCTGGTTTAGACAAACAGAGGAGGGGACAGGCAGGAGCAGTTGATCGAAGTTGGTTTTTGATTGGAGAAGCAGATGACTGAAGATGAAAGAACCAGATGGGTGGGGGAGGATAAGAGAGGAGGTAAAGAAAAGTAGGGAAAGCTAAGAGATGATGTAGAGAGGATCGACTGGGCATTAGAGAACAAAGAGGAGACAGACCTGTGAGACAGACTGGAGTGAAAAAGATGAAATGTACAGGGTAGGGGATGGGCAGGAAGGTGAGAGTTCTTGCTGGATTGCATCTTTTCTCTTTGAAGAAATTGGAGAGACTCCTCAGCACAGGAGAGGAGCAGGCATCTGGTTTGAGGAGAGAGCCAAAGGTAAAGAAGATGTGTTGATGGCTGTGGGTCCAGGCTTCATTCAGTCAGCAAAAAGGGGTTGAGCAGTTTGGGAGGAAGTCTTCTTAGGCACTGGATTTTCCCCCAACATTTCACTTATGAACGTGAGCAGAGGAATCCAATATGAGAGGAGGGGAGGGAAATTACTTCTGGTGAATTTAGCATGACCTTTTGAGGTGAGGTGATATTTAAAGATAGTGTCTTCTCCCTGCAATTCTTGATTTATATATTGAAGATTTTGTCCATTGGCTGGCTGTCTTTGGGGAAGGAGGGCCTATTTTCTACTTTATTTTCTCCCATCATAGAATCATAGAAATCTCGGGCTGAGGCAGGACCAAGTAAACCTAGACCATCCCTGGTAGGTGTTTGTCTAATCTGTTCTTAAAAACCTCCAAAGACAGGGACTCTACAACCTCCCTTGGAAGCCTATTGTAGTCCTTAACTATCCTTTATACTTAAAGTTTTCCAAATATCTAACCTAAATCTCCCTTGTTGCAGATTAAGCCCATTGCTTCTTGCCCTACCTTCAATAGACAGGAACACCAATAGATCACCATCCTCTTTATAACAGCCATTAATATATTTGAAGACTATTATCAGACCCCCCTCAGTCTTCTTTTCTCAAGACTAAATAAACACATTTTATTTTTAACACTTCCTTGGAGGCCAGGTTTTCTTAACACTTTTCTCATTTTTGTTGCTCTCCTCTGGACGCACTCTGATTTAGCCACATCTTTCCTAAAGTGTGATGCCCAGAATTGGACACAGTACTCCATCTGAGGGTTCACCAGGGCCAGGTAGAGCGGGACAATTACCTCTTGTGCCTTACATACAACACTCTGTTAATATACCCCGGAATATTAGATTTTTTTTCCACAACCGCATCACATTATTGGCTCATATTCAATTTGTGATCCATTCTATCCTGTTTCCCCCCAACCCCCCGATTATTTTCTGCAGTACTGCTGCCTAGCCAGTTGTTTCCAAATCACATCACATTAAGCCTCACACTGGTCAAGGAGACACCTACTTTGCAGTCTGCAGCAACACCACACATCCATTTAGGCAAGGGAAATGTGGCTTTTGAGCACTATTGAGAGAGGAACTAGACTCACTGTTCAGCATTGTCCACATCTCTTAGTCCAATATACACAATGTCTTCAGCAGACAGGCACGGGGTTATCCACGAGAATCCTGGAACATCAGGCATCTCAGAGGATCAAAAGAGGTTTTATTTTTACTATGTTACACCCCAACAAACAGCCTCATCCTCAAAGTGGGGTGGGGAGGGGAGAGAATAAGGCTTGACTTCTTAAAAAGCCCAAAATGTGAGTGTAGAAAGGTTGGATGGATTGAGAGCAGGCTGAAGATCAAACCTTGCCCGTAAATCAGAGCCATAGGACACTGGGTCCTTGGGGGTCCTCCTTTACCTTGGCTCCCGACCAGAGGCAGAGCTTTGAAGCTCCTGGCTGACCCCAAGGGTTCAGGGCAGGGACTGCCAGACTTCTTGCCCACAGGAGCCATGGGTGATCCATGGGGGAGAAGGGGTCCCAATATGAGGAAACAGGCGGGTGTGTTCGGTTACTAATTCTAAATGTTACAGTAGTAATTGGGGGAGCAGAGGATGAGCAGAACCCACATCCATTTAGGACAAGTTTCCAAGATACTTGCAATGTAAAGAGGTGATGGCAATTGTATTACCTTGTCCTTCAGTTCCTTCAGAAGGAAAGACACAGGCTGCCCATGCATGTTCCCAGATAATGATGTCAATGGAGTGTTAATATCAGTGTGGGCGTCAAACCAAATTACACCAAGATCAGGGTGAATCTTTGCATGGCCAGATATGCTTCCAATTCCCAAGCTGAGTAGACAGAGAGTTGTGCGTAAACACAGGCATTACATGGCACAGCACACAACATATTTTCCTTCTCACAGCACCATGCTAAACTTATTTGTAAAAGCATTTGTTGTTGCAAACCATTCTCTGAGGATGAAAATCTGCAGCCCACAATGCAGCCAAGGAAGGCTCCTCATGCACTGGAAATGCTATATTTCTTCTGGGTGGGGAGAATCCAGGAAGAGGAAGGCTGGAAAAGGAAAGGGTGTGGCTTCCTGTGTACTATGGAGTTGAGCTTGGGGTCAGCACTCTCACAGAAGCACAGGGCAAAACTCTGGAGCATTGGCAGGAGAATGGCTAGCAAGTTCACATACTGCACAGATGCCCTGGTCGAGAATGGTAATTTGGGCCCTGATCCAGAAAAGCACTCACGCATGTGTAGAACGTCAGTTGTCCCATTCACTTTGCTGGGAGGTCTCAAGTGCTTAAGGATGCACACAGTTTGAATAGTCCCAATGAAGTGAATGAGACTTTGTTGTTGAGACCTGGTCTGAAGTAATTAACACTTGTGTGGAGGCCTCATTCTTTGGAAAATAGGATTAGGGAGGTAAATGAATCATCAGGCTGAAAACAGGACTTTTGTGCTAAATAAGATAAGTAGATGGGTCAGAAGGCTAAAAAGACAATGAGTGAGCTAGCTAAGTGAGAGGGAGAACACCCAGGGAACTATTTACTATGAACTAGATAACAAGGGACAAAGTAAATTAGGAGTGTAGAGAATGTGGTAAAGAGGAAGTCTAAAATGGACAGCAGGTGGATAGAGCATGCGGTACTGGGATCGGTTCCTACAGATTAACCAATCTGATCCTAAAGTGTGTGATGCAGTGTCTAGTAAATGTAATGAATTGTGTGAATGTGTACAAAGAGAAATAGTTTCTGTATAACTTTGGAGCTGTGATGTTCCCTGATCAACTCAGCGTAGCATTGCTGTATGCCAAATTATGATACCTGAGTGACGAAATCTAGAGTGGAACTGAGTTCTTGGGAAGCTGAATGAAGCGAGAGCTCCAAGGGAATCCCAACACTATTTACATTCTTTAAAGCTACGCTCATGCTTGAGTGCTTTGGTGAACAGCCACATTAACTACCCACCCCTCCCTTACTGGAACTATTTGCACTGCGTAAAATTAGGGACCCAAATCTACATAAAACTCCAAGGTTAACCTCTGCTGGAATGAGGGTTCCTCATACATTTTTTTTAAATGCAAACACTGCTGTGTAGGAAACTGCCTTGGCTTGTTTGAATGGCTGATTATTTTTTCTACCAAGCTCTTTAAAGGGGTGTTGGAATGGGGAAAGGCTTTTGATCAGATTTAACAGACAACTGCTAGTCTTGAAACTGAACTGAAAGGACTTAGCTAAAAATGAACTGGCTCTTCATTTGCGTCATTTGTGCAGCTCTGAAAGCCATTCATGCTTTTATACAAACAAGTATAACAAAGGACCTGTGATCCCCGCCAACTACCAAACAGGTTCTTCCACTCTTCTTCACTTCTGCCACAGCGCTGGCTAGCTTCTCGTTTGCGCGCCCAACGCTTCTGGGATTTTTTGCATTATGACATGGTCTGTCATCGGGAATGTCATCAAACTGCAAGGCGCCATAATCTTTAACATCACACCCTGTGATTAGCACAGTGGAAGGAAAAAGTTAAAGGTCACAAGAAAGTACATTTTTCATTTAAAATTTCCTGTTGAAAACAATTGAACATTATTGTGTAGCAGGTGATATGGAGTAAATCACGTGTAATTTGTAAACCTATTTTATGTTTGGATGTGTGTTTTTGTTTGCATCTTAATCTATAACTCTGCTTTTCTTCTTTAGATCCTTATTGAGCAGCTTCTAACCCAACTCGCCCATTTGCCTAGGTTACCATTCTGAAAAGCCTGAGGCTGGCGCTTATGCTGCTATTACTAGCATGGCTTCCAGAGACCTATGTGTAGGAGAGCAAACTTTCACCCTCCTGAGTAGCTAAGAGATGGTCAACAAGGGCAGGTGAGGAAGGAGCTAGCCGCTACCTTAAAGGGAAGGGAGCTCTTGGGGGCAGGGATTGGTGTTTTGTTCTGTGGTTGTACAGCACCCAGCTCAATGGAGTCCAGGTCCTCCAAGGTGCTGCAGGAATACCAATAATAATAATTAGTAATGGTGCACTGGTTACGGTGTTGTCCTAGATTTGAGAGTCCCTGGTTCAATTCCCTGCTCTGCTGCAGGCTGCCCGTGTAACTTTAGGCAAATGACTTTGTTGTCTGTGCCTGAGTTCCCCTGCTGAAAAATGGGGCTAATAGTATTTCTCTACTTCCCGGGTGCTGTGAGAATAAATACATCCAATACTGTAGAGCACTCAGATACTATGGCCAGGGGGGCCATATAAGTACCAGGTAGGCAGCAGTGTACAAGTACAAGGCAGCGCTCTGTCACATGAGGAGGCAGTAGCTCATTCAACGCTAAAGAAATGTTGGGTTCTGCTACTTCTGCAGCGTTCTAAGCCTCCCAAGCACCACTGGGGCTGTGACATAGGCAGCTTCCCTCCACTCCAGAAACGTTTGAAGAACATCTCTCCAGTGGTTTTGAGCTTGGAGGGGTGGGGATAGGAAACATATTTTCAGCTAAGCTTGCTTTTTTCATTCACACACATTTGAACGGCCAGGCTTGATATATAGTTAGCCCTCCTTTGGCTAGACTTCACGAAATATAAAGTTACACAGTAAGCGACAGGGGGGGAAATCTACTTTTGGACTTACGAAGTGAGGATCTGCTAAGATGACATCACCAGAAATCTAAAATAAGTACACGCTTTTGCTGGCCAAGGGGAGGGGCAGGGTAGAATGGGGGCTTCTGGGTCAATTTGCACGGAGAAGGTAAGTGTCTCAAAACACTTAAGGAATCCTCTCGGGTGACAAAAAATTGTGAGCACAAAACTTCTACAGCTTCTGTGATTTTTAGGCACTTTGCAATTTTCTGCAAATTTTCAAACATAGTGTTTTGGTTTTATTTAAACGTTTCAGTCATTTTTTTTTCATTAAAGATGCCAGAGCATTGCTTATGTACTTGTTGGTGTGTTTATAATGGATAATGTTAATTGTATTTAAATTTGTGTTTTCCATTTGAAAAATACCTTGAGCTGTTAGTTTATCAATCAGGCCAGCTTCCTTCACCACTGCCGGCCCTTCTTCCGTTCCTTCCCGTGCCTATTAACAAGAAATATAAGAAGTCAGGCAGATCGTGTACCTGAGCAATCGTGTTATAGAAAACCCTGTTTTGGAGCAGAATTTACATTAAACACATTATGTGCAAATGTGCTGCTCTAAAATAATTTGATTGGAAGAAAAACAAGTATAGCACCTATTCTGTTCTGATGTAAGTACAGGAGGCAAAAATCTATCCAGGAAAGAAATCTGGGTTCCTATCCTACAAGCTGATCCATGTTGAAATGAATCAGGCTCTGCATGGGTCCCCCACTCGTACCCAGTTGTAGGATTGGGGCTGTAGTTGAAATAGGGCACAGAAAATAAATTGCTGTAAGAGATCCATGGGTGCACATAACTGCACCTTAAGGGAGCCCAGGCCCTTGAAAAGTAGTTTACAAGCATCAAGGAAAATCTATTTTGAAAGAAAAAAAAATCACCTTTTTTTTCTAATTTTTCGGGTAATGGAACATTAGCCATTCTCTGTGTTTGAACAGTTCTATCAGCTAACAAAATTGATCCTTTTCACATCCAACCTGGCCTAGGAATTCTCAAGCACGGCCTCTGGTCATTTCAAACAACTGAAAGCAAAAATCATTGTCCTCTTGTATATGTTTTGTTCTATATGAAATTACTGAAAGCTTCTATCTAAGGGCTTGTCTTCATAGCATGCTACATCGGCGCCGTTGCAATCAATGTAGCAGCGTTGATTTAGCAGGTCTGATGAGGATGCGATAAGATAGGTGAGCGCTCTCCCATGGACATAACTTCTGCCTCTTGTTCAAGTGGATTAATTATGTCAATGGGAGAGCGTATCCCACCAACATAGCACAGTGTGGACACCATGTTAAGTCGATGTAAGTTACGTCACTCGCGGGGGAAGGGGTTTACACCCCTGAGCGATGTAACTTTCATCGACTTAAGCAGTAATTTACATGCAAGAAAAAGAAGGGTTCTGGATGTAGGGGATGTTAACAATACAGAAACAAACATTCACTACAAGGTTCATAAGAGCATTTATATCCTTTGTAAGGGTAACGGTTTCTTCTATTGCCTATTACATTGAAAAGGAGATGATCATTTTCTTTATCATTTAAAATAATTATTAGCCAGCTCTGAGACTGGAAATGAACTCATTTTGCCATAGAGGGCAGCTGCTGTATTGCGTCCAGTCTATCTGCCTGATACATGTGTCACTCACACTGACGTTAATGGGAGTTGAGTTGTTTTAAAGGTAAATTGGTTCCTTTTCAGATCTATAGATAAAGGGTTTGTCAGAGGCCGGCTGCTTGGGAAACTTGGCACTGGACCGGATGAAAGACACAGCAGCCTTTGAAGTTTCTCTCCTGGTCCCTCTGAAGTAACCCAGCTTCAGAGGGGAGAATTACATTTCGCTTCTAGCCAAGCTCCAGCACAGAGCTGTGGCCGGGCTGCTTTACAGTTTGACTTTTAATTAAAAAGTTGAAATGGGAACTGACTGACTGGTCCCGAGGTGGTGCTTTAAGTACAAGCTACGTTTTAAAGCAGCCCAGCTTTCTTTGAAGTACACAGCACAGCTGCATGAGGGAGGAGAGACTGCTGGAGGCCTCAAAGGCACAAAACAGGCAGATTTAAATAGCTCCTGTGTGCCTGGATTCAGCAATGTCCTTTCTGTAGCACTTCACAGCTAACACCTCTCAGGGTACATCTACACTACAGGGGGGAGTCGATTTAAGATACGCAAATTCAGCTACGTGAATAGCATAGCTGAATTCGACATGTCGCAGCCGACTTACCCCGTTGTGAGGATGGCGGCAAAATCGACTTCTGCGGCTTTCTGTCGGCGGCGCTTACTACCACCTCCGCTGGTGGAGTAAGAGCGCCGATTCGGGGATCGATTGTCGCGTCCCAACGGGACGCAATAAATCGATCCCCGAGAGGTCGATTTCTACCCGCCGATTCAGGCGGGTAGTATAGACCTAGCCTAAGTTCTTTATTGGGGGGAGGGATAGCTCAGTGGTTTGAGCATTGGCCTGCTAAACCCAGGGTTGTGAGTTCAATCCTTGAGGGGGCTACTTAGGGATCTGGGGCAAAATCAGTACTTGGTCCTGCTAGTGAAGGCAGGGGGCTGGACTTAATGACCTAGCAAGGTCCCTTTCAGTTCTAGGAGATGGGATATCTAAATTAATTATTATTATAGAAGTAAGTTGGAAGTTTGACACTCCAGATTCAGGGCATCATCATGCAAGGCTCCTCTCATGTTTATGAGCTCTACTTATCAGAGCCATCCCCTTGACTTCAATGAAACCATGTGTGCGAATGAGAATTATTTGTATGGGCAAGACTTGCAGCACTCAGTTGTTGGCAGTGAAAAATGAGAACAGAACATGCCAACTAGGATACAAATTATTGCCAGGAGACAGCTGGATTCAATGGAGAAGTCCAGGTAACCTTAATGAAATATATTATTTTAGTTACAGTAGCACCTACAAGCCCCAGCTAAGAGTAGTTACTTATATTGTCCACATTACTGAAGTATCTGAGCACCTCACAATCTTTAATGTGCTTATCGTCACAACACCCTGAATATAGAAAGACCCAGTCTTTGCCCTCAAGAGTTTACAATCTAAATAGAACAAAAAGTGGGAGAAAAGAAGTATTGTCATGTTACAGATAAGGAACTGAGGCTCAGAAAGATTAAGTGACTTGCCCAGGTTACTTAGGAAGTCTGTGGCAGAGCATGACCTGAACCCAGGTCTCCTGAGTACCAGTCCAGTGCCAGAAATACAAAACAAAGTTGTCATTGTTTATACCTGTCTGTTCTTATCTTTCTACTACAAACTATTTCACAGTAGAAAAAGATGCTTTTTCTATAACACCAAAATGAGTTTTTGAAACAAACACATTTAAAATGAAGTAGCTATATTCTAATACCAGTAAATTATGTCATAAGAGAAACAGCCATGCTGAATCAGACCAGTGTTCCATCTACTCCCATATCCTGTCTCCAGGGATAGCTCAGTGGTTTGAGCGTTGGCCTGATAAACCCAGGGTTGTGAGCTCCATCCTTGAGGGGGCCATTTAGGGTTCTGGGGCAAAAACTTGTCTGGGGATTGGTCCTGCTTTGAGCAGGGGGTTAGACTAGATGACCTCCTGAGGTCCCTTCTAACCCTGATATTCTATAATTGATTGGTACCACCTAACTGGGCTAGAAGAGAAATGTAATTTTCCCCCTTTGAAGGTGGAAGAAATCCTAAAATAGGCAAATATGAAATATCTTGCCCCCACAGAGTAAGTTTCTTTTTAACCGCATCAGTTAGTGGCTTCACTTATGCTCAGACACAAGAGGGTGTATATAACTTACAAATGTTGAATCCTATCTGATTTTCAAAAGGGCGGAGCATACACAGGGCTGTTGCAGTATATAACTGAGATATTCATACGTGCAAAGGTTAGGAATTTTATTCTCAATGTTGCTTAACAGATTCCACTCCATGCACACTTTAAATTCCTTGCTTGTTATTGCGGATTTTTTGTGTGTTTTTGAGATATGATCATGTCTGAAAGTGATCAGCTCCCACCGCTGAAGCCAGATCTTCAAAAACATTTGGAACATTGGAGGCTGAGCTCTTTTGAAAATCTGGCCCTACATTATACACATTCATTCTTGGACTTGGGATCCCAGAGGCTGCAACTGTTTACACATCACAATATTGTAGGTTAATTAAGAGAAGGGAGAAAGAAAAGCAAGTCCAGCTAACACCCTCTGAGTCCATCAGCCCAGCCAAACCAGAACATTATGTATTGCATGTTTGTATCAGTCTAGACATTATAATTTTTTGTGATACTTGGGGTAAGTTTTTTAAGGAATGGATTGCAGAAATGGAATAACGCTCAAAAAGAATAAATGGGCATGTTACTTTAATTAGTGCAGAGGTTCTCAAACTGGGAGTTGGGACCCCTCAGGGGGTCGCGAGGTTATTACATGGAGGGGTTGCGAGCTGTCAGCCTCCACCCCAAACACTGCTTTGCCTCCAACATTTATAATGGTGTTAAATATATAAACAAGTGTGTTTAATTTGTAAGGGGGGGTCGCACTCAGAAGCTTGCTATGTGAAAGGGGTCACCAATACAATAGTTTGAGAACCACTGAATTAGTGCATGTAGGAGGGGAATGATAGTCTCCACATCTAACTACAAGTCATGCCCTCACCCTCAGGTGCACTTTACAGTTTGGAAATGGAGAGCTGTGACGGTGCACCCCATAAGGCTTTATGGAAATATGCTTTTGAATGTATATATATGACATAACAGGAATATGTTTTATGCTACATATGCCATGTAACATATCTCTGTAAAGGTTATGGTTTACTGAATCTATTCATTCTATTTGTATGCATGTGTCATTTTTGTGTTCAAAGTTATGAATATTGGCTGTGTGATTTCTAAGTAGTCTTAGTAAAGCATTTGGTCAGCTTCTTGAGAAAGGAATGTGCAAGTTAAGTGATTGCTGGACCCAGACTAGAAGGAAACTAGTCTGTAAAATGAAGCTTACTGGAACTCCTCTGAGGGTGAGATTTTATCTGTATTCAGTCTTCTTACTGTATTAGACATAGACTTGCGTGCTCTAGTTTATTTTACTTGGTAATTCACTTTGTTACTACTTGGAACCACTTAAATCCTACTTTCTGTATTTAATAAAATCACTTTTTCCTTATTAATTAACCCAGAGTATGTATTAATACCTGGGGGGAGGGAGGGCAAACAGCTGTGCATATCTCTCTATCAGTGTTATAGAGGGTGAACAAGTTATGAGTTTACCCTGTATAAGCTTTATACAGGGTAAAATGGATTTATTTGGGGTTTGGACCCCATTGGTAGTTGAGCATCTGAGTGTTAAAGACAGGAACACTTCTTAAGATTCTTTCAATTAAGCCTACAGCTGTTAGGGGACATGGTTCAGACCTGGGTCTGAGTTTGCAGCAGGCTAGCACAGTGTACTGTGACCCCTTTTGTACTGGTGACCCCTTTCACACAGCAAGCCTCTGAATGTGACCCCCCCCCTTATAAATTAAAAACACATTTTTATATGCTTAACACCATTATAAATGCTAGAGGCAAAGCGGGGTTTGGGGTAGAGGCTGACAGCTCGCGACCCCCCATGTAATAATCTCGTGACCCCCTGAGGGGTCCCAACCCCCAGTTTGAGAACCCCTGGGCTAGCGGGTCTGGCTCGAACCAGGCAGGGCACTGAAGTCCCAAGCTGCCAGGGCAGGAAAGCAGGGGCAGAAGTAGTCTTGGCACATCAGCTGGTAGTTCCCAAGGCGGTTTCTGTGATCCAATCCGTCACAAGAGTGTAGAAAGAGAGCGTACTGGTAACAGGAGCAAGCACATGCCAGGCTGGAAAGAGAATCTGTTTCTCTTCCAGTGTGTGTACTTTTGTTTCTGAGACAAAGCTGAACTGGGCTACAGCACAGGGTAATGCTGCTAGCTGAATAAAAAGGGACTGAAGACCATGCCCTTACAGCTTTGAAAAACCAGCCTTACAGCAGGCTGAAGAGGGCAGGGTTTTTCCTAAGAAAAAGCTCAGCGTGGGGGTTATGCAGTAAGTTTATCTGAAGGAAAGCCTTACAAAAGAGAACCTAATTTTTAAAAGTGCTGAACACCTACCACTGCCATTGATTTTTAACTAGAGGGGCAGCACCCCTGAAAATAAGGTGACTTAAATTTAGTTTTCTATATAACACTGTTTAGTCATATAGTCATATTGTTTATATAGGAAGACCACCTAGACAGTGGTCAGCTTTGCCACTGGAATGCTTAAAGCTGATCAAGGTAGGAATTTCTAAACAGACTAGGGCTGATTGAAAATTTCCATCAAACCTGACTTTCAATGGAAAATTGCATTTTAGACTAAACAATTTATTTGTTAAAATTATCTGCTTCCCCTCCCCCCCCCCCCCCCCCCAAAAAAACCTGAATACCGAGACATTTCACTTGTGAAGTGCTGCTGTGGTGCCTCATACTGCTATTCTCATCTGTGGGCCAGGCCCCCAGCTGGACTTCATCTTTCATGATGTACCATGGCACATGATTCCCATGATGCCTCACCCTCCCACCCCTACAACCCTACCAAGGGGAGACTGTGATACATTATGGGAGATGGAGCCTGGCTTGTAGAGGAGAATAGGAGCAAGATACATCTGAATTACAACTCACATGAGACACAACGGCAAAACTTCAGAACTGAAACATTTCAGTTTTTAATTTTTCCTCTGAAAATGTTTTTTCCTGCAGAAAAACATTTTCCAACCAGCCTTTTATTCTTTGTATTTGTTTTTGAATAGTATTGCATCACAAAAGTTAATGAGCTAATATTTCTATACCAGTATTCTCTCTTTACTTGTGTATTTATTTCCTATGTCGCTGCCATGAACCTCCTATCTGCGTGTGTGTGGGGAGGAGTTACCATCTTCATAATTAAAGGAGAAAACATTGTTCTTGGAAGCAGATTACAAATACGATGGTGGAGGGTGTAATCTGGAAGCAAGTATAATCACATCAGAGGCATTGTGTAGGCCGTGACTAATTATTGAAATAAGCATGACTGCACTGATTCAATGTGCTCGGGCAGGTGTATATCCGGAACTCCTCCCTGCAAGATGTCATTAAGATTAGGAGAACTCCCATATTACACAAATAAAGCCAGCAAATTTCTAACAATTATAGTGTAATTATGTTTAACCCAACTTTTTGCTCATATTTACAAGGGCAGCATTCGTCCATGAATGAAGACTCTGTTCATGACAAGTGTGCAATATAGTAATAAGGGAGTTTTGAGGTCTGCAAAGCTGGTGTGGGGAGAGAGAAACTTCTCTTGTGCTTCAATTGCTCAAACCAAACAGAATTTAACTGAACTTTTTTGAAATATAACATTTGCACTAAGAACAAAACAAAGCTAAGTGTTGTCTTTGGGACTGACATGGGTGAAAGTGCCTTCTCATCCAGAGCTGTGGAAAACTGTGCTAGACATGTAGCTTACTTGATATTCTTTATGCCCCCCTTTCTAATAAAGAGAATGAGACCAAGAGAAACAAGGAACAAAGGTCACAGACAGTAGTGGCTTCATAATTTCCAGTCTAAAACCCCCTAAACACAAGCACATTTTTAGAAAAATTGGAAACACTCTACCTGTCCTTTTGAAAAAGGAGCCCAGATGATTCCAGCGGAGGTCTTCGGTTTGGCACTCATTCTGCCACACACCTTCCCCTCGGGGATCTCACCAAAATGAAACAGGTCCCTCCCTTTGGAAGGCAGACTCTCAGTCCTTTCACTGGCTCCCATTTATAACAGAAGGGAGCTATTTACCATTGTGGTGGGAGGGGGAACGTTCTTTTTTTCCACCCACTGAAAAGAGCAATTGCATAAGAACAGCATCAGCAATTGCCACTTTCCTGTCCTTGAGTCTATGCAAGAGAATAACCCCATTAACTGTATATTTTGTATTCGTTATTGTTTAATTCTACATAACTATGGCAAGTTTGTTAATTCACAGCGGTTTCTGAGTGCCAAGCTTCTAACTCTTTTGCAAGTGTTAAGTAGCACACCTTGCTGTGGTGTGCATTACAGGGCAAGACATGCCTCGGCTAGATTGTGAAGTAGAAGGCTTTTATCCTTCAGGAAAGTACACCCTGTTGCAGCCTGTTGCTGTTCTACTATAGCTATAGCTTCTTCATTTTAAATTCAGTGGTTTATAAGAAACCTTAAAATCCAACTTTTGTGATATTTATGCAACAGCCTTCTAAGTATTAATATATCCTGTTGTAGTAGATGGATGGATAAGTCTCCATAAGTGACAGGTTTATAAACACCTCCCCTGTGCTCCAGTAACTATTATTAAAAAGCTTTTTTAAGTTTTCTGAGCCCATTCCCTGCCTCATATACCCCAGTCGGTATGATCTGTCCTGTGATTGGAAGACTCAGGACCTGCACTATCTGGAAGGGACAGACAAAATCAGAACATAGTCATAGTTCACATCTCTGCAGTCCCTTGAAGATACTTTTGTGCATCAGTGCTAGATATGCACTCCAATGCACACACAGGAGATAACAAGGGTGTGCCTGCCCACTATGAAATCTAACTCCCCATCTCTGAAAATAGCTATCTGAGTCCATTCAGGGTGTTGAGTGTATAGTCCAAATACAATTTTGATGATAGGGGATAAAATCTGAAAGAAACAAAACTTACTCCTTTTGGGAGCTTAATAGCCTTATGTGGCTGTCAACAAGTCGCAAGTATTAAAACACCGCTGAGTCAGGCAAGCCAGGACCACAAAATTGAGGGCAGGCTTTTGAACAACAGCCAAGGTTTTCAAGTGACTAGTTATTTTTTGGTGCCAGGAAAGAGTCTGATTCTTTTAGCACATTGGTGCTCTGCACTTTCTAAAAATCAGAACTCATCAAGGCATATCAAGTTAGGCATCCATTATCACTAGCCACCCACTTCTGAAAATCTTGGCAAGCAACCACTAAGATTTCTAGAGATAAGAGCTATTCAGGTCTACAAAGTTCTCTTGATGAAATTTGATTTTTTTTTTAAATCTCCCTTAGCCCCTCAAAGATGCTAAGTATAGGCACAGTTCCTGTGAGGATAAGAGGACAGGTTCTGAACTTTTTTCTCCCCTTGTGTTATTCCTGCCCCCTCTCCACATCACTTTCCCCTGAAAATTCAGACCAAGCTACTTGTGTGGCCAAATACATATAAAAACAGCTCAGATGTATCTGCTGGGCTGCAGTGGAAGCACTCGTAGTAAATGCGTCCTGCATAGTGGGGGAGTACATTAAGTGCTGTCATTGCCAGAACTATTTTACCTACAAGGGCAGGGAGGAAAAATCACCAAGAACCTCCATAGGTGAGTGGATGCTGTCCAAATAACATAGTCCCATGAAGTATGTACTTTGTTCCACTCCTTTCCAGCCAAAAGAAGGTTATGTTTTTTGGAGGTTATTAACCTGTCAGATGACAGGGGCATGAATTTTGCAATCTGACCTACGTCAAGTGCATGGAGCCAGGAAATAAAGTCAAGTCACTTGCAAGCCCTTCTGTGTGTCATCCAATTATTACACTAGTGCAGTGATTTTCAACCTGTTGTCCACGGACCCCTGAGACTCCTCAGACTATGTTTAAGGGATCCACAAAAGGTTGTCTTTACCATAGAACAGTGGTTTTCAACCTGTATGTCTAAGATTTCCAAAGGAGTCTGCATCTCCATGTGAAATTTTTTAGGGGTCCACATATGAAAAAAGGTTGAAAACCAGCGCACTAGTGAATCTTGAACCAGCAAGATGATTTTGTTTCCTAGTCACCAGACATAGGTCATGGTTGCCAAATTTATTACAGTCACCGGAATCCAGTGTTTACTGTTACAATACAGCCAACCTAGTACGCCTCATTTTGGTACATTAGACACATCCTTTATAGTAGTTGACAGTGGTAAAATGTAATTACTTTCGCCTATGCTGCTTTTTTTCAGACTTCTTAATAACTCTCCTGTCTGCCACCTTACTGGGGAAACCAGAACTAGTTAGGTGACTTCAAGGGACCTTGACTGGGATAGTAAGGAATGAAGGCACATTTTCCTGCTTCTCTCAGTTTTCAGGTTTCCATTTCTAGTCACTGGGAGAGGTGTGATGAAGGGACTAAAACTAGAGGGAATAAGCAGAAAACCTCCCACAAAAAATACAAGGAGAAACTTTCCTTGAGGATATCTGTACTTACTGTTCCCTAAATCTGAAACAGGGAGCGAGATGGGAAGGTCTGGGGAAGGTCTAAGCAGAAGCTCTGCAGTTAAACAGATTGAGGGACAGAGTAGGTTTAGAAATACTGCTGTTTTTCTTGTTTTAATAAGTTCCCTGTTCAGTGTTACAAGGAAGTTGCTCCTTGGTGCTTTACCATTGTCACATGGTATCTTTCCTTCTTCCTGTGTATATCTTGGTTCGTGGGGGAGAGAAAAAACAAACACTTAAAAATGACATGTTAGTTCAATAGAAAGTTTGGCACAATTGACTGTTTATCTAGCACTATTGGTATACCTGGTATTACACAACTGGAGAGCTGTGCCAGAGCAACTATAGGATTCTTGCCCTGATGTCCTTGCATTCTAAGGGCACATGCTGGCATGGTGTAACTCTTTGTCAGAGGATGTTGTGACAGCCAAGACTATAACAGGGTTCAAAAAAGAACTAGATAAATTCATGGAGGAGAGGTCCATCAATGGCTATTAGCCAGGATGGGCAGGGATGGTGTCCTTGCTTCTTTTTGCCAGAAGCTGGGAATGGGCAACAGGGGATGGACCATTTGATGATTACTTGTTCTGTTCATTGCCTCTGGGGTACCTGGCATTGGTCACTGTCAGAGGACAGGATACTGGGCTAAATGGACCTTTGGTCTGACCCAGTATGGCCGTTTTTATGGTTGGCCTTGGGAGCCTAGTGTTCCTTCATAGGGGAGGGAGATGTTGGATTGGAATAAAACAGGGTGTATATGTGTCATGCAATGGTGATATTTGTAGAGTCATACTTTAATAACTACTGCTGGGTGTGGAGCTCATTTGAAAATTGGATCATTACTATATTTGCATGGGTTTTTATCAGCTTGTGTATGTCTGAAGGATATGCAGACAAATGGGCTTGGACTTGCAAGTGGCTCTGGTGCACATTCATAGATTTGAGAACCTAATTTATGGAACCTAACAATGGAAAGTTTTTCTATTACTGATTATTTTTCCATATAAATGCATTAAATCTTTGTTCTGCAGTGTCACCGTTTTCTACAATGCTGGAAATCCCATCTGCTGGGAAGGATACCATTTTAATTTTATTATCTGAATAAAACAAAATAGTCCCCACTCATTTCCAGTCCATCCCACATTCCCTATCAGCTCTTTTATGATGTGATTAGAGTTCTCATACTGTGGAGTCAAAGCTGTATAGACATGAACTAGAAAAGACAGCTTTTGAACTTTCAGTAAAACCTAATGGGTCTTTTTGAGAAGAGAGTTTGGGCAAGAGTATGGACAAACCCTACAATGAATATTGTACTTACTCCTATTTTTGAATATTCTATCTGTTTTTCATATCTGATACTAAGAACACTAGTGAATGTAAAGGATTCTTAACAAAAAATAAAGGTATCCAAAAATATGCTTTCTAGAGTGAAAGAAATCTCTTAGACTTGGGGTATACCTATTACAATATTTCTAATGTGCAAGTGTCTGGTTAATTTTGAGCCTACTAAAACACTGTGGGTTCAAAGTTTCAAAAACAGAACTTGAAGCTCTGGAGACTCATTGGTCCTACAATTATCATTATTTATATTAGTACAACACCTATGAGCCACAGTCATGAAACAGAACCTCATTGTGCTAGGTGCTGTACAAATACAGAATGAAAAGATGGTCCCTGCCCAGATAATTTACCGTCTAAGTATAAAACAAAAGAAGGATGTTGACAGACAGGAGAGGAAAAGGAAACAATGAGACAGTATTGTCAACAAGATAGGCAGTGGTTTCGGCACATCAGCAGCCTAACTATTGTCAGGATTCTTGTAAGCGTCATGCCAGAGTTTTAAGGACAGATTTAAAGATGGATAATTGAGGAGCTTTGTGGATGGTTACTGGGATCTCCTCCCAACCACAATGGGGCAAAGATACCTCATAATTCAATGAACTACCCAACTGGGAAGCACAAGAACAGGTTCCCCTGTTTTAGTATGGGCATCTCTTTAAGATGTTGGTCCTTACCTTTAAAAAGGGAAAAGAAGAAATCACCCCAATCAAGAAAATCACAAGGCTGTTCATTAGCAGCATCCATTTTATTATGAAGTATTTTCTGAGGAGATGCTAAAAAGGTCATTTAATGGCTCCAAAATGCAGTAAAAATATATTCACTGGAGAGCTTTGATAAAGTGCAAATTTTTATTGTTTTTTTTTTTTCCAGTTTTTCTTCTTTTGAATAAGTTCTCGTTCAGCACTTTCCACTCATTTCCAGACTCCTAGCCAAACAAGTGCATATAAGGATATATTCAACCCACAAGGCACTGCCTCTATTTAATTTTCCTTTCCATAACTGCCTGTGAGATGCGCTGTCACATGAATCTTGGTAATAGTCCAACCTCAAGGTATACAAAGTGATTTGTCAATTCTGTTGACAGTGCATTCACCTCTCTCTGTCTCCTCTACCGATTGTGTCATTGCTTTTGTCTTCAAAATACTCACTACGACTTTTCCTTTTAATTCTTTTGGTGTGTGAAATCAGTGTCAACAAAAGCTCAGTAATGCTGGAGAGTACAGGTAGAGCCTGAGCAGTAGTAGTGCAAGTTTCTCCATGGAATCCTGCCAATACATCTTCATCTAGGTGCTATCCACACTAGAAAAATGTGTAACCATATTTAATATGTCCAAGCTGTAGTGTAGAGAGGATACAGCTATTTTTAATATGGTAATATTCTTCTCTACGTGCTAAAATGCTACAACAACCCTTGGTGCTGCACTCATTCTATGAGCCTACTAAGTAGTTCAAATTATTCTATCGTAGATAGGGCCTAGAATGTATAGGGTTATTCAAACTCCATGCTTATTCAAGATGAGTTCCAAATGTCATTGAAGCCAATGGGTGTCTTTCCACTGACTTCAGTTGGCTTTGGTCAGGATCTCAATCTTTGGCCAGTCTGAGACTCCCAAAACATGTACCAATTGTGGTGGTTTCTATGATGGGGCCACCTGTCCACCAAACAGCCATGAGGTATGCATTGACCTGAAGCAGGGAGCACAACATAGACACTGTCTAAAATTTTGTAGCTGTCTTGTAAATAAATCAGTGCATGTATGTATATTTTTAAAGAGGAAAGAGTGGGGAAATGAGTCTGGGGTGTTCAGCTCACTTGACAGCTTGTCACAGGATAGGAAAAGAAAAGTAAATATAAGGCAGCTGCTTGTATGAATTAAAAATTGAGACTACATTTTGATTTATATCAACAAATCTAGGATTGCCTAAAATGTCAAGGAAACAATGCTGTCAGGGAAAGATGTGTCTTGTGAAATGGATGTGACTCCATAAAAACCCAATTTCTAGGCTTCATTGGCAAGCTATATTTCACTTGAGCAAGTGACAAGTTGACAGGTGTGTTTTAAAAAACATTTTCAACTCATCTAATAAATTTTAAACTGAATCTAGCAAATGGCATATTTCCTCTGATGTGACACAAATCCAAAACAGATGTTTAGTGGTGGTGTTAGTTTACATAAAGGGCTTTGCAGAGATCACTGGTGTTGGCTGTCTCTCTGTCTGCATTTAGATAACCTGAAAGACAGCCCACTATGACAGCATAACAAATTATGGGGATTAAATGTTGTAGATTTGGCGAGGGGGGTATTTATTAAAAATCCACTTCTTACCTTCAGCCTGACAAATAGAGAGGAAGGGTGGTCCAGTGGTTAAGACACCAGCCCAGGACTTGGGAGACCCAGATTCAATTCACTGGGGTGATCTTAGGCAAGTCACTTAGTGTCTCTCTGTGCCTCAGTTCCTCATCTGTAAAAATGGGAATGACAGCATTGCCCTGCATCACAGAGATGTTGTGAGGATAAATACATTAGGGGTTATGAGCTACTCAGATATGACAGGCCATATAAGTACCTTAAATAGAAGGAAAGATCCTAAACCAATCTGTTAGAATCATAGAATATTAGGGTTGGAAAAGACTCAGGAGATCATCTAGTCCAATCCCCTTGCCAAAAGCAGGACCAATCCCCAACTAAATCATCCCAGCCAGGGCTTTGTCAAGTTGGGACTTAAAATCCTCTAAAGATGGAGATTCCATCACCTCCCTAGGTAACCCATTCCAGTGCTTCACCACCCTCCTAGTGAAATACCGTTTCCTAATATCCAACCTAGACCTCCCGCACTGCAACTTGAGACCATTGCTTCTTGTTCTGTTATCTGCAACCACTAAGAACAGCCAAGCTCCATCCTTTTTGGAACCCCCCTTCAGGTAGTTGAAGGCGGCTATCAAATCCCCCCTCGCTTTTCTTTTCTGCAGACGAAATAACCCCAGTTCCCTTAGCCTCTCCTTGTAAGTCATGTGCCCCAGCCCACAATCATTGTCATTGCCCTCCGCTGGACTCTCTCCAATTTGTCCATATTCCTTCTGTACTGGGGGGACCAAAACTGGACACAATACTCCAGGTGTGGCCTCACCAGTGCTGAATAGAGGGGAATAATCACTTACCTTGATCTGCTGGCAATGCTCCTACTAATACAGCCCAATATGCCATTGGCCTTCTTGGCAACAAGGGCACACTGCTGACTCATATCCAGCTTCTGGTCCACTGTAATCCCCAGGTCCTTTTCTGCAGAACTACTGCTTAGCCAGTTGGTCCCCAGTCTGTAGCAGTGCATGGGATTCGTCCTTCCTACATGCAGGACTCCGCACTTGTCCTTGTTGAACCTCAGATTTCTTTTGGCCCAATCCTCCAATTTGTCTAGGTCACTCTGGACCCTATCCGTACCCTCCAGCGTATCCACCTCTCCCCCCAGCTTAGTGTCATCTGCGAACTTGCTGAGTGTGCAAGTAATCCCATCATCCAGATCATTAATAAAGATGTTGAACAAAACCGGCCTCAGGACCGACCCCTGGGACACACCGCTTGATACCGGCTGCCAACTAGACATTGAGCCGTTGATCACTACCTGTTGAGCCTGAGAATCTAGCCAGCTTTCTATCCACCTTATAGTCCATTCATCCAATCCTTACTTTTTTTACTTGCTTGCAAGAATACTGTGGGAGACGATATCAAAAGCTTTGCTAAAGTCAAGATATATCACATCCACTGCTTTCCCCATATCCACAGAGCCAGTTATCTCATCATAGAAGGCAATCAGGTTGGTCAGATATGACTTGCCCTTGGTGAATCCATGTTGACTGTTCCTGATCACCTTCCTCTCCTCCAAGTGCTTCAAAATGGATTCCTTGAGAACCTGCTCCATGATTTTGCCAGAGACTGAAGTGAAGCTGACCGCTCTGTAGTTCCCCGGGTTCCTTTTCTTCTCTTTTTAAAATATGGGCACTATATTTGCCTTTTTCCAGTCAGCTGGGACCTCCCCCGTTCGCCACCAGTTTTCAAAGATAATGGCCAATGGCTCTGCAATCACATCAGCCAACTCCCTCAGCACCCTTGGATGCATTAGATCTGGACCCTTGGACTTGTGCATGTCCAGCTTTTCTAAAGAGTCCTTAACCTGTTCTTTCACCAATGAGGGCTGCTCACCTCCTCCCCATACTGTGGTACACCACACAGCAGTCTGGGAACTGATCTTGTCTGTGAAGATTGAAGGGGGGAAAAGCATTGAGTACTTCAGCTTTTTCCACATCTTCTGTCACTATGTTGCCTCCCCCATTCAGTAAAGGTCCCACACTTTCCCTGACCATCTTCTTGTTGCTAACATACCTGTAGAAACTCTTCTTGTTACTCTTCATCCCTTGCTAGCTGCAACTCCAATTGTGCCTTGGCCTTCCTGATTACACCCCTGCACGCTCTAGCAATATTTTTATACTCCTCCCTAGTCATCTGTCCAAATTTCCACTTCTTTTAAACTTCCTTTTTGAGTTTAAGCTTACCAAAGATTTCACTTTTAAGCCAAGCTGGTCGCCTGCCATATTTGCTATTCTTTCTGCACATCGGGGTGGTTTGTTCCAGTGCCCTCAATAAGGCTTCTTTAAAATACAGACAGGTCTCCTGGACTCCTTTCCCCCTCATATTAACCTCCCAGGGGATCCTGTCCATCAGTTCCCTAAGGTAGTCTAAGTCTGCTTTTCTGAAGTCCAGGGTCCGTATTTTGCTACTCTCCTTTCTTCCTTTTGTCAGGATCCTGATCTCATGGTCACTGCTGCCTAGGTTCCCACCCACTTCTACTTCCCCTACCAATTCTTCCCTGTTTGTAAGCAGGAGGTCAAGAGGATCACAGCCCCTAGTTGGTTCTTCCAGCACTTGCACCAGGAAGTTGTCCCCAACACTCTCCAAAAACTTCCTGGATTGTCTGTGCATTGCTGTATTGCTCTCCCAGTAGATGTCAGGGTGATTGAAGTCCCCCAGGAGAACGAGATCCTGTGATCTGGAAACTTCAGTTTGATGTCCGAAGAAAGCCTCGTCTACCTCATCCTTGTGATCCGATGGTCTATAGCACACGCCCACCATGACATCACCCTTGTTGCTCTCACCTCTAAACTTAACGCAAAGACTCTCAACAGGCTTTTCTCCAGTTTCATACTGGAGCTCTAAGCAATCATACCATTCTCTTACATACAATGCAACTCCTCCACCTTTCCTCCCGTACCTGTCCTTCCTGAACAGTTTAGACCCATCCATGACAGTGCTCCAGTCATGTGAACTGCCCCACCAAGTTTCTGTTTTTCCAATCACATCATAGTTCCTTGATTGTGCCAGGACTTCTGTTCTTCCTGCTTGTTTCCCAGGCTTCTTGCATTCGTGTACATGCACCTAAGATAACTAGCAGATTGCCCTACTTTCTCAGTATGAATCAGGAGGCTTCCTGTCTTGTACCCTCCTCCTTGTGTTTTCTCCCGGTATCCCACTTACCTCTGGGCTTAGGTCACCATCCCCCGACGAACCTGGTTTAAAGCCTTCCTCACCAAGTTAGAAAGCCTGCCTGTGATGATGCTCTTCCCTCTCTTCATTAGGTGAATCCTTTCTCTTCCTAGCAATCCTTCTTCCCGGAACAACATCCCATGGTCGAAGAATCCAAAGCCCTATCTCCAACACCACCAGTGTAACCATACATTCACCTCTACAATTAGATGGTCCCTACCTGGGCCTTTTCCTTCAACAAGGAGGATGGACGAGAACACGAGTTGTGCCTCAAACTCCTTTATCCTTCTTCCCAGATCCTGTTGATAGGATCCTTTCTGATTAACTTAATACTGTTCATCTCAGTACCAGTTCTGCCACCATTTGTAACATTATCCCTCTTTCACACACCATGGATGCAGGCTCTGTGCTGCAATGAGAAATAGGACATTAAGGTGGCAGCCACTGCTCCAAAGGTCTTGTTCCTCCTCCTGGACACTAAAATTATCATCTCTTCTCATCAGCATTTGTACTCTCCTACATCTCCGCCCCTCACATCTTCACTTCTCACCTATTGTCTTCAACAGTGTCAGGAGGGGACAGGGAATTTTCTTCGGAATGAGGAGCAGCAGGAATTCCATTGGGAGGACCTGTTCCCTTTTCTCTGGCTGTCTTCATTTTGTGGGAGAATGTCTCATGCAACAGACATAACATAATTTACACAAGGTACTAAAAGGGTGTGTAGGCTTCTGTAAGGCCTAACACTAGGGGCCAAATTAATCCCTGGAGTAACTCCATTATTTGGCCAACCCCTCAATCTGATACAACCAGCAGGTATTTTACCCTTGTGAAACTAAGCCCTTATCTACTTAAGCTATACTAGTATCAAAGGGGTAGCCGTGTTAGTCTGGATCTGTAAAAGCAGCAGAGAGTCCTGTGGCACCTTATAGACTAACAGACGTATAGAAGCATGAGCTTTCGTGGGTGAATACCCACTTCTTCGGATGTATTCACCCATGAAAGCTCATGCTTCTATATGTCTGTTAGTCTATAAGGTGCCACAGGACTCTTTGCTGCTTAAACTATACTAGTATCAGTATAACTGAATCCATATTGAGGTTTGTACTGGTATAACTATTTCAATTAAAACAAATATAAAAACTGTGAGTAAGCCAGGCCAGGGAAGTAATTACAGTAGCTAATGTTTGTACAGTATAGCACTTTGTAAATGACTTGCTATAGTTATTGTTGTAACTTACAAATCACCCCTCACTGAAGTTTCTGTTGATTTCAAACAATGTAGATTAAGCGCAATTTTTCCCAGTTATGGAAAGCATGTATACTGCAACCCTCCAGTCTCATTTTCCCCTCTAGCTAGGCATTCATTAACCTTTGCTGGCAAAGGCAACCTGGCTGATACCTTCTGGCCTAAAACTCTTTGAATCTTTGAACTCTGGGGTGTCCAACTTGAGACTGCTTGTACCAGAATTTCAAGGGATCAGCTGATGAGAACTGTGGGTGCTCAGCAGCTCTGAAAAATCAAAGAACAAAGGCCCAGATTTTCCATGGTGTTTAGGCACTTACTTCCTATTGAAATCAATGGGAATTAGGGGTGCTTAAATGACTTTGGAAATCTGGACCTAAGTGTGTCAGGTTGGAACCACCAGAATACATACACAGGATCAATGAAATTTTTGAAATTGTGGTTCTGTGTGTATTATGGAAGAGTGAGAACCTAGGCACCCCTGTACTCACACTCTACATACTACTGCAATAATATTTGTACAAAATATGCCTTGTGGGGTATCATATGAAAGCAAATAAAATGCTGGTTATGAATATCATAAAATGCATGTGTTAATTTTATATGCAAAGTTATGAATTCCCTCTGTATGATATTACTATAACATGCTTAAGACCAGACAGCCTAGCTTAAGTAAAGGTGATAAAAAGTCTGTCCTACCAAAGCAGTGTGAGTTTACCTCAGTTTACATATGAATAGTAAACAAAACCATCTAACCAAATCGGTAGGGGTTAGCCTGATCCTCAACTCAAGAGACAGAAAATTAACAAAGCTCCTGCACTCCAGAGAGACACAGGAGACTGAATCCCTAGAAGACCTTCTTGACATCTCTTTGGGGATATAAGGAACAGAGAGAGACTCCTTTACCCTTCTCTTTAGGAGACAAAGGAACCAAGAGATTTGATCCTGTGATGGGTCCTGGCCAAGCTCAAAAGGAGACTGTGGATGAGAGAAACCATCTTGAACAAAGGCTGTATCTTGAGAGATTAAGTTTTAGATTTTTAGACGCATGTTTTCACTTTTACTTGCTTGTAACCATTGCTACCTTCATCCCTTTCACTTGGTCTATAAAATCATGACTGATGTAGAGAAAGTAGATAAAGAAGTGTTATTTACGCCTTCTCATAACCCTAGGGGTCATCAAATGAAATTTAATAGGCAGCTGGTTAAAAAAAAAGAAAAGGAAGTATTTCTTCACACAATGCACAGTCAACCTGTGGAACCCTTTGCCAGAGGCTGTTGTGAAGGCCAAGACTATAATAGGATTTTAAAAAGAACGAGATAAGTTCATGGAGAATAGGTCCATCAATGGCTATTAGCCAGGATGGGCAGGGATGGTGTCCCTCGCCTCTGTTTGCCAGAAGCTGGAAATGGGCGACAAGGGATGGATCACTTGATGATTACCGGTTCTGTTCATTCCCTCTGAAGCACCTGGCATTGGCCACTGTCGGAAGACAGGATACTGGGCTAGATGGACCTTTGGTCTGACCCAGTATGGCCGTTCTAATGGCATCACTTAATCCCTACTCTTTTGCTAATAATCTTGTTTTGCTTTCATTGTAAATCATCAGTGCTGTGTAAGTTCAGTAAAGTGTGTGCTTCTAGAAAGCTGACAGGCTGGAGTTTTTACTGTCTCTGTAAAGGCAGTAAACCTAACATTTTCTCTGTGAGGGTCCAGTCAGAGGGACTGATCCCTGCAGTAGGAAGGTTCATGTGAATTTCAGGGCTGAAAGGGTACTAAAATCCACCTACAAGGAGTAACCAGGTTGGGCAAAGCCAGAGTGAGGCTTTTTGGGCTGCTGGTAAGCAGTTGGGATCAATGGTCTGGACCAAAGCTGCACAGTCGCAAGACACCCAGGGTTACAAGGCAGATGGTGACTTAACCCCTTACTGCGTGGGTGAACCCCAAAATGTCACAAAGAAGTTTCACAATGGTTACAGATATCCAGACAGAGTGAAAAGGTTAATTTCAAGCTTTGATAGAAATGTCAGTGAGGGGGGGAAAAACAAACCAAACTTTTTAACCAACCCTAGTGGACACCCTTTAAATTTGAACCAAAGCTAATTTTAAGTGCATCTTACATTTGTTCAATATTTCACACAGCCCTATTTAAAAATAAAATAAAAGTTAATAGTTCACCCCCTCCACCTCCAAGTAGACTGTACATGTCCATGGTCTCCCTTTATCCCACTAACAGGTAAGTCTGTCTCTCAAAGGTTTAAATATGATAAATTTATATCCTACTGCAAGTAATGTACAGTTTACAATTTATATCACTGCCCACATTATTTGGGTTCTTCATAGCTTTGTCAGCAATGCCAAACCTATTGCTGCCTATCCTGGTGGCTTGTTTATGATGTTTCAGACCAGTTTCCTTGTTGACGGAAGAGTCATAGCAAGAAATATTTACTTGAAGTAAAACGCCCCTCTTTGGTCCATGACATAGATACTCTCTTTTATGTCATGCCTTTTTAATATGAGTAGAATTCATGTTGGTATCAACAGGAGTTCCACACACAGAATGTACAGGAGAGAAGAATTGGAGTAGTATGACAACAATAATAGCCCCTCACTGGCCACAGTATATTAATGACATCTGCTTCTGCTACTGAATGAGACACAGCTAGCCAGTTTTTCTTCAGCAGTGTATCAAATAGTAACAGTAGCTATCTCATAGAGCTGGAAGGGACCCTGAAAGGTCATTGAGTCCAACCCCTTGCCTTCACTAGCAGGACCAAGTACTGATTTTGTCCCAGATCCTGAAGCGGTCCCCTCAATGATTGAATTCACAGCCCTGAGTTTAGCAGGCCAATGCTCAAACCACTGAGCTATCCCGCCCCCCGCCTTAAATTAATTGAATAATACAGAAGCAACTATGCTGGAGTAACAGATCCACTCCCCACCAAGAGGTAAGGGTGCTCAGTCATTAGTGCCTGCTCCTTCTAACATTTGGTAAAGTTGAGTGTAGGAAACACCTGTGATTGTTCTATCAGTTTTTTTGGGCCATTTCCAGATTGAGCATTTCTATGATTAGATTTGTCTGCTTCTGGCAGCTCTTTAGCTGGTTAAGGCTGGCAGGCGACATACAGAGTAGTCTGTATAATAACTATGAAGTTAGAGTCCCAGTTTCTGGTGCTAAACCACCTGCCTAGGCAGCCTTGCTCCTCAGGGTGTTTCTGCAGTGAGTCTGCACTCTGCTGATCAAAACAGATGTAACCAGCTGCTGGATCCTAAGTAGAATTTCTCTTTTGTGCTTCACTGCAGAAGACCGCTGAAGACCACGCAAGTACAGAGCAGTTTGGGTCCATGAAAGTGAAAATTGTTTTTCTGTAGAATATAATTTCTCTGATGCCCTTCATATTTAACCCAAAGCACCCAAAACTAGAGAACGGCAGTGCAGATTCTCAGAGCTTCATTGTGCCTTAAAGATATATTTCTGTGTTGAAGGCTGAATTGCACCCCAAAATTGTCTGGGCAGCATAATTCACGGTTTGTTCCTTTGCCCACTTCCTAGACAGGGGATAAGAGCCCCAGGCAGAGCACACTTAGAGTCTGACTAGCTCTGCCTGAGCCTAGGGTAATGAATCCCCTCCCACCACACAACTGCCCAGGACAGTCTAGGAAAGTGCAGAAAGGAGAAACTGAGACCCAACAATTAGGTACCACTCCCTAATTCTCTGCTGGAGCCCTGTCTCAGATTAGAGCTGTAGAGTGCTAAACTGTATTATACTCTTCAGTCACCAGGTAGCAGTGTGCATAACATACCTTATTTAAGCTAACTTCAGCCATACCTGGCAGAACATGAAAAGATCTTATAACGAACACATCTGGTGCATCTCTCTCTAGGAAGGAAGCTCTGCAGTCAATCCCTATCTGGTACAAAAGCCTGGCCTGCTAATAGCAGCACTGCATCCTACCATGTACCAGGTGCTCATGGCAGAGCAACCTAGGGGCACCTCTAACTTACATACAGTTCAGTGTTTCTCAAATGACTAAACACCAGCTGGGGTTAGCAGGAGTGCTGTTGCCCCAGCCTGTTTCTCTGTCTGCCCCATGGTATTTCCATGTCAAGCCAAGCAGGTGGTTTTACCTTTTTACCTCCCTTTGCCACCTGAGCAGTCCAAAGAAAATGGAAGAGAGGAGAGAGTCTGCCTCGAAGCATTTATTGTAGCTTCTTGACCTGTTTGAAATATGCTTGGCCCGCATGCTGAATACTACTGCTGTAGAGGTCCTAGATAAGATCAGAGATGCATAGTGGTGGGCACTGTACCTGAAAAGAGCAAGAGACAGCTCCTGCTCCTAAGAGCTTGCAGTCTAAATGGACAAGACAGACAAAGAATGGGAGAATGTTAGGATGTAATTTGAAAACTGAGATATGAACTCTGGCCCCGCATGTTAATTCTGTTGCTGAATCAAGGAAGCCATCCAGACACACATCTGACTGTAAGAATAATATCCCATTGTTTCTTTGGTGGTAGCAAAGTTGGCCTTCAGGGTAAATAAAGGCAAACTGGCCTTTATTTGGCTAAGTATTGAAGAATAAGCTTTTGAAAACTGGTAGATGCCCTAGTTCTGTTGGTTCCTGAACTTACTGAACAGTGACTGCAGATGCATGCAACATTCTGCTGGGAAGTATGAGATCTGGGTTTTTAAATTACACAATATGTGAATTGAAAGTATGTATGTGTAATCTAATTACTGTAGTCTCATAAAGATAGTGCTGACTGCTGCAGCAATGTGCTGAACTATATGTTATAAGTAGTCTCATTGACTTCAATGAGCGACTACGCATTGATATGTAAAGTTAAGCATGTGTGTGCAACTCTGCAGAATTGGAGCCATAGTACTTAACTAGTTGGTTAAAGTAAATTTTAATCTACAGATATTTAGGCAAATAGAGTTCTTCTTTGATCTCATTTTCTTGCATTCAAATGGGTAAAAGGGCAGTGACTGCAAAACTTTTCCTCCTGTCACATGAGAAAGCTTGCACTCTTACTACAGATTTCTCTGCTCTTTGCAAATTGTAGTCTCATGTCACTTGTTAGCAGAACAGCTGTTCATTAACAAAGATTGATCTGAGTTTGTCAATCAGAAACTCTATTGGAGGATGATCCTCTCCACCCCACTGACTACAAATGTTTTCTTCTATCTTGCTGCCCCCAAAAAGTATGATTTCTATTTCTATTATTTTAATTCAGAAAAAAATGAGTTCAGTACAACAGAGTGTTCGCTAAGCTATTAATTCCAAATGAGAAACTGATTATTGGGACACCCAGTGAAGAAAGAAAATATTTGCATGCCTTGGAAAGAGGGACTAGAGACTGAAATGGAAGATAGGTAATACATTCTGGGTTTGGAGCTGGTGAAGTTCAGTGGCGAGATTGAAAATTTACACCGAGCTTTACCCTTTTCCCTCAAACTCTCAAATTAAACAAGCTATCACTCTGCTGTGACTGCTTCCAATTATGCTAAACATGATCATTAGATATGATTTACTTTGACCTTGTCCTGCCAATTACCCCATTTATTTGTTGGGTCTACCTGTTGTGTCTCTATCATCTACTAAGATTGTAAGATCTTTGGTGCAGGGATTGTCTTTTCTATTGTATGTACATACAGTGCCTAACAGACTGGGGCCTTGATTTGGGTCCTCTGGGCACTACCTAATAACTAATAATAATTCCAATCCAATAAGCTCATCCATTTTTGAGTAACTACAACAACAATATGCTTGGACAGTGGAGGTCCATCACACCCAAGGTCCATGATCACACTATACAGTTTTATCCCAAGTGTCTAAGAGCACCACAGGATCATTACTGATCTGGCACAGCCAAGTTATTGCAGGCGACCGCATTGCCACCAGCAGTCCGTGACTGGGCAGTGACCCCCTCCTGACCTCACGTCCAGTCTTCAGAGTTTGCTGTGCAGGGACTGTGACACATTGTACCTCAAAATAGCACCCTGTAACCCCCACATTTACCAGGGTCATGTAATTGTGCTATTTCATAGAAAACATGCCATGTAATATATCATCTGAATGTAATATATCCATGGGGGGAGGGATAGCTCAGTGGTTTGAGCATTGGCCTGCTAAACCTAGGGTTATGAGGTCAATCCTTGAGGGGGCCACTTAGGAATCTGGGGCAAAATCTTGGTCCTGCTAGTGAAGGCAGGGGGCTGGACTCAATGATATTTCAGGGTCTCTTCCAGCTCTAGGAGACAAGACATCTCTTTCTTTTATATATATAAAATTATTAATGATCTGCTTAAACCTGTTGTTCTGTCTAAATATGTATATGATTAGTGTGCATAGTTATGAGATTTTGCTGTATGGTTGTTACTGAAATACGCTGTAAGTTTGCTAGTGACATACAAATGAGGACCCTCTGTTGCTTCCCACCCAGGAGGGTGCTCCATGCCATTAATCAGCAGGAGAGTTGTAATCAAGGGATTTACAATTCAATGACAGTTGCCCAAGTCTGCACAATGGGGGTTTACTCCATCATTGTGACTCTGCAAAACTCCCCAGGACATGTCTGGGCAAGTGTCTCCCAGGCACATGGATTGTGGGTATAAAATAAACAGTTGCAGCATTCTTGGCCTTTCTCCTCCCCCACTGGAAGCAACTGGACTACTGAGAAGACGAAGGTCATTTGTGGACACTGGTCCAGGCTTAAGGGGAAGCTGGTGTATCAAGAATTGTAACATGCAGTGGGGTGAGAAAATTGCTGATCTAAATACTGCCTAATGTAATAAGGTTTACGATTTAGACTCTACATTTCTTTTATTTTCTTTGATAACTGTCTGATTTTTTTATGCCTACCACTTATAATCACTTAAAATCTTTCTTTCTATAGTCAATAAATCTGTTCTGTACTTTACTTAAAACAGGGTGTTATAGTTGAAGTGCTTTGGAAAACTCAGCTCAGGTAAAAAAGCTTGTGCATGTCCTCTCTCCATTGAGGGAGTGATGGACTGGGTAATAAATGTACACTGGTCAGGCTTCTGACCAGGGCAAGACGGTACAGCTCTGGGGTATAAGGCTGGAGTCTCTCTATTGTTAGTTCATGAGTGGCTGGAAGAAGCATTCATGTAACTCAGTTGAGTGTGTCCCTGCCTATGGATGTCAGTGTGTGACTGTAGTACCTGCCAGAGGTTTTCAGCTTGTCACAGCATCACAGGGTGAGAGGGAGCTCAGGTTAAAGGGACAGCAGCACCTGAGTTCAGGTTGCACTCTGGGGATCGCATCACAGGAGCCAATCTATTGTGCAACAGAACAGCATGGGGGCCAGGACACTTCCCTGCTTCTCCCTGGATCTATTGTGAAACCTGTTAGACCTATGGGTCCCCCAATGCACCCATGCCCCTAGGGCATTATGTAGGTCTTGAATTAGCCAAAGGAGAATAGCTAGTCCCGAACTATTCCAAAACTGTTTGTCAGTAAGCACTCTTCAGCAGTAGCTGTTCTAAAGCCCCAACCTGTGCTGGAATTTAATAGAACCAGTAGCCTGGTGCTCTGAAAGTTTGCAGTTACCCTGAGATGTTGTACAATGAAGCTGCAGTGTTAGAATTTTGCTCACATTTATGCTGAGATGACTAACATGACCAAGCTAGACTCTGTCTCTCTTCTTTTGGCTAAGAAACTTGAGATTTTTTTTCCTCTCACCAGGAAGTTATAAAAACTGGGACATGTAATGAAAGTACCCAACCACAATTATAATGCTGCTATGAGGCACTATGATTAAATAATAACTTCCAAGTGAGCTGGATTTGGTCTCATTCAAAATCATTGGTCCGATGTAGGTCAGAGCATTTACAGTAAATAAATCTACTTTTTTCTGTTTCAAAATACGTGATTCATCTTGTGAATTACAGGTGCAACACCAGTCACCTAATCTCATATAAACTCTCATAAATCAGATGATGGTGATTCATTATTTGTGTGAGGGTTTGTATTCCAAAGATGACATCTCCTGGGTAGATCTGACACATGGGCTTTTTAAAGCTTTACCTTTACCAGTGTTTTAGGTATGACAACTTTTGATATAGCTGTGCTAGACAGGCTTTTGCTTTGGTTTTAGCAAAGCAATGGAACAAAAAATGGGGTGGTGATGGTAGAATAAAGGGAAGAAGCTTTTAGAATCATAGAATATTAGGGTTGGAAGAGACCTCAGGAGGTCATCTAGTCCAATCCCCTGCTCAAAACAGGACCAACACCAACTAAATCATCCCAGCCAGGGCTTTGTCAAGCTGGGCCTTAAAAACCTTTAAAAAAAAGCTGATCAGGATTTTAATATGTCCTTGAGCACTTATGTCAAGCTGTTCTTTGAAAACTCCCTTTGCTCTTCTGTGGAGTGCTTTTATATCTTGTAAGTGACTCAACTATCTATTTAATCTGAAAATAACATAGCGCAGGCTAGCGCACTTGAAATGATGTGTGACATTTCCACCTATTGGCTCTTTCCTTTTGAGCCCTTCACATTTCTTTTTGGTGAGCTTGCCCGATCCGATTAGTTTTAGTACAAATGCCAAGCTGGTTAGAACTGCACTCCCCCTGCCGAGTGCTCCATGGGTTTCTGAGGACACACCAGTCATTGTTTACAGCAGCACAGGTTAACACAAAGTACGTATCTGATTTCTACTGTTTGCTTATATAATACCAAGACCACACTCTGTTTCTGAGCTTCCTGCTGAGAAGCACAGGCTGATTTTCCTTCTCTGCTCCAGATTAACACCCGCACCTTTTGGAAATGAGGCAATCTCACAGATTGCCAGTCCACCGAGTATAGGTATAGAATATCGTCAGGTGATAGACAAAAAAGTACCACTGTTAGTGGAAAGAAACCCATATGAGGAAAGTTTGCAGCCATACTACCTTGGATTTGCCTAGTCAGATACCCTAATGCAAAAGAAAAAAAAAAAGAAAAAAAACCACTGGGCCTGTAAATCTTTGCATGGGAAATGACCCAGGAAAAATCTAGGGAGTAGTGACACCTTTATGGTGTTTGGGGAGAAATTAGAGTGTGGAAATATGCACTGAGAGCTAATATTGGACTATTAAAAACAAATAGGAAGAACAGTCAGACACTCAATCTGTCAGTCTATCATCGATCCTGAACAAAATAATGGAGCGTTGATATGGAATTTGATTGATAATGAATTTAAGGAGGGTAATACAATTAATGCAAATCAACATCGGTTAAAGGAAAATAGATCCTGTCAAAATAACTTGATATATTTTTATTTTATGAGATTACAAGGTTGGGTTGATAAAGTCACTATGTAATATACTTAGACTTCTATAAGGCATTTGACTTACCACATGGCATTTTGATTAAAAAACTAGAGTGATACAAAATTAACATGGTACACATTAAATGGATTAAAAGATGGCTAAATTATAGGTCTCAAAATGTAATTGTAAATGGGGAATCATCATTGAACACTTGAGTTTTTACTGTGGTCCCACAGGGATTGGGCCTCTGCTATTTAACATTTGTATCAATGGCTTAGAAGAAAACAAAATAATCACTGATAAAGTTGCAAATGACAAAAATTGGGAGAATGGTAATCAAGAGAATAGGTCTGTAATGGGTGTGACTCACCACTCTGGTGCCTTCTCAGACTGTCTTGGGAACTAGCTCTGCAAGTAAGTGCACCCCCTTCAGGTGGTTTATTGCCGCTGTGACTCCCGCTCTTGAACCCGTGTCTCTTCAAGGACTCCGGTGTCCTCTTCAGCGACACAGGTTTCCGGCCAAGCCACACACTGTGCTCCCCACTTCCTGGGGACATGCAGTCCGCTGTTCAGCCACTTCCTGCCAGTGGCAAACGGCCATCCATGGTCTAGCCACTTCCTGCGTGGCTCCAGCACCCTCTTTACACTTGCAGACTGAGGCCCTGATACAACTCCCCCGGCAGCCAGCCAGGAGCTGTCTCTGGCTCCCTTGGCCCCTGGTTGCAGCACTGCTCTGCCCAGGGTGCTGCAAGTTCTCTTGGCCCTTCAGGGACACAGTCCTTTTCCCAAAGAACTAGCTTCCTCTGCCTGGCAGCCCCCTTTTTATATGGGCCTACTTGGCCCTGATTGGCTACTCCCTTCAGCCTTCCTCTGATTATCTGCCTCCGGTGCAGCTTCCCTAGGGCTGCTTTTTAAATCCTTTTTTTTTGGGGGGGGGGGAGGCGCCAGTGAGGGGAAGCTGCCCCATCACAAGGCCACTGATAAAGGGAGATCTGAATCGCTTGGTAAGCTGGGTGCAAGCAAACTGTATGCGTTCTAATGTGGCTAAATCTAAATGTATACATCTAGCAACAAAGAATGTAGGCCATCCTTAGAGGAGAGGGGATTCTACTCTGGGAACCAGTGACAGAAAGATTTTGGGGTTGTGGTGGATAATCAGCTGAACCTGAGCCCCTAGTGCAGGGGTTCCCAAATTGGGGTTGGGACCCCTTAAGGGGTCACAAGCTGTCAGCCTCCACCCCAAATCCCTCTTTGCCTCCAGCATTTAGAATGGTGTTAAATATATTAAGTGTTTTTAATTTATAAGGGAGGGGTCACACTCAGAGGCTTGCTATGTGAACGGGGTCACCAGTACAAAAGTTTGAAAACCACTGCCCTAGTGCAACACTGTGGCTAAAGGACTCATGCAATTCTTGAATGCATAAACAAGGGAATCTCAAGAGGGAGTAGAGAGGTTATTTTATCTCTGTATCTGGTGCTGGCGCAACAATTGCTGGAATACTGTGTCCAATCCTGTGGCCACAACTGAAGGAGGTTGATGAATTGGAGAGGGTTCAGAGAAGAGTCACAAGAAAAATTCAAGGGTTAGAAAACCTTATAGTGACAGACTCAGGGAGCTCACTGCATTTAGCTTAACAAAGGCAAGATTAAGGGGTGTCTTGGTTACAGTCCATGAATACTTACAAAGGGAACAAATATATAATGGCTCTTCAATCTAGCAGATAAAGGTATCACAGGATTCAATGGCGGAAATTTGAAGATATACCTAATTTGTCTATGTTTTTAACAGAGAGAGTAATTAACCATTATAATAATTTATCAAGGGTCATGGTGGATTCTCCATCGCTGGTAATTTTTAAATCAAGATTGGATGTTTTTCTAAAAGATCTGCTCTAGGAATTATTTTGGGGAAGTTCTCTGGCTTGTGAGGTCAGACAGGAGATCTGACTAGTTGATCACAAGGATCCTGTCTGGCCTGGGAATCTATGAAAATATAAGCCATATGCAAGAACAATCTGAGAGCTTTGTTAATCATTGCAATACCTAAGAGTGGCAACTGAGTAGGTGACAGTCTGTCTGTCATCTGAGTCAGCACTGGAATTTGTGCCCCAGTATTTTATGAGGAGGTATTCTGCTGCTTGTTGGATGAGAGCCACAGTCCTGACAACCTGTTATAATTTTACAAAACCCTGGTACTGATTGCTTGAAGTCCACCCCTCCTTTCAGTATTACCACACACCAATTTATAAATGCTGGGGATGAAAATACCTGTTTTCCTCTCCTAAGAAACAGAGTGATGTTGCTTATCTAGTGCTTTGAGAATTATTCCTAAATAATGGAAAAATATCCAAGGCAAACTGTTCAGGTTGGAGTTTGATTTGATTGTCAAGGGGCAAGAAGAAAATGGGGGACATAAGAATACAGTGCACAAATTAGTGGGAAGAAGGAGTCCAATGGTCTGAGGAGGTTAGAGAGAAGACCTGAGATCAGGGAATGTTGTTAAAGAGACACTATATTTAAGTCCAAAATCAAGGACTTTTGGGGCTGGGGGAGCAGGGAGGAGTATTTTCCTTAACTTTCTATTGAAATCAATGATTCTATGACAGTCTGTCCTTTGCATGAGAGCCCTCTGTGGACCAGAGGGGAAGGTGACTGGAGACTGAATGAATGAGATTATAGGAAAAAAGGCAAAGAAGATGGAGCAAATGAGGAGGGGGTACTAGCTCTTCCTCTTCCTGTTGCAAGACTCTTCTCAGATGCCCCCATAAAAAGGTGTAAAATCTGATAGCTTGCACTTTAGAGCTCCTGGCAAGCTGAAAAGTGGGATGTTCCAGGACTGTCTCTCAGATTCCATGGTGATACCTGCTAAATAAAAAGCTAAGTGCTGCCACCTTACTGGTGGTTGCAGTGCAGTAACTGAGTGCCTGCACCAGTTGCCTCAGCACAAAAGACTATCTGAAGCTGTATGAGGGCAGCAGTGCCTGCAACTTCTAAAAGAAAACTGGAGACATGAGGTCCCCAGGCCAGACTAGGCTCCCATGTCCAATTACCAGGCTTCAGCAACCACATGGCACCACTTTCACTGAGCGACTGCTGTTCAAATAAATAATTTTTAGAGTTATTCCCTGGTTGAATGTAATTAGAATATAGATGTTCTGCATAAGATGTAACATTAAAAGATGTCAAATGGAATTCTCAGATCTTACAGCTAAATATTTGTTACAAATTTGTCTACCCATTTGGAAGTGGGTTACAAATGCTCGTGAGTGTTTCTCCTCAACCAGAAATTGCTCCCTGTTAGATCAGGGAGGAGATTAAGTGGGAGTATGAGAATGCTGATCTCACAGCAACCAGAAACTGGCATATGAACCAATTATAAAGCCAGGATGTAAATCTACCCCACACTGGCCTGCTGCACATTAAGTTGTCCTGTTGACCCTGCTGCTGCACACTCAAAGTTTCATAGTGTACATTGACATAAGTTAATGCTAGGGTTGACATGGCAATTTAGAGAGACCTAATGCATTTCCCACCCTCTGAGATCTTCTTTAAGAGATGGGTCCAAAGCCCGCTGAAGTTAATGGAAAGATTTCCGCAGAGTTCAGTGGGCTTTGGATCAGTCTTATAGTTGCTGAAGTCTAAGTAGTTTATCACAGTGAAGAATGTCTGAGCCTCTGAATGAGAAATTGTTTTAATAAAATCTTTACCAAATTAAGCTGTTGTATATACTGCACTTTACCTTGCATCTGACATCCACAAGTTCAGTCACCATATCAGTATAGTCCTATGACCCATCATAGATGCTTATAAAAATTATGGTAACATTTTATCATTCTGTTTGTTCAGAAAAGAATAGATCAGAATTAAGGGAACAGACAAGATTTCCGTTTTCAGAACTGAAATGCAGAGACATTATGCTGCCAGGGCTCATGTTTATCAGAGGCCAGCAAAATTTTCACTATAATCAGTTTGAACTACTTTCCTATTTTGAGGTTTAAGCCAGTTTTCTGTTTTCCATTTCTCTCTCTCCCCCATTGCTGTTGTTTCTGCAGGCTAAGACATTTTATAGATATAGATATTTTCCAACACGTTATCATTAGGGGTGTGTGTGTGTGTGTGTGTGTATTTTTTATATATATATATAAAATATATATATATATATATATATATATATGAAAATGATAACGTGTTGGAAAATATCAATGACTAAAGGAGAAATATGCAATTAAATGATTAAAGGATTATTTAAAATATGTTTAAACCCCAATTATACAGATTTCAAAGAATACAAATTATTGCCTTCTCTGTTTAGTTATATATTATGATGTTTTGTGGTTTCTTAATATAGTACAGCTAGGGAACATTCATTCTGACTTTCTTTCAATTTTATATAAAAAGAGCTTCTATTGCCAGGACCAGCTCTAACTTTTTTGCTGCCCCAAGCAAAAAACAAAAAAACAAAAAAAAGCACGCCCCGCCGTAACAACCCCCACCCACCCCAAGCGCTGCCCCACCGAACCAAAATCAAACAAACAAACAAACAAAAAAAATCTGAGGGCCGCCCCTTACAACATGCAGCCCCAAGCATGTGCTTGGTCGGCTGATGCCTGGAGCCGGCCCTGTCTATCGCAGACACTGTTCTTGAACACTTTCTAAAAACAAAACCTGTCGTATGAAAAGAGATTAGAGGAGCTTGGGTTGTTTAGTCTGACAAAGCGAAGGCTGAGGGGGGATATGATTGCTATCTTTAAATATATCAGAGGGGTTAATACAAGGGAGGGAGAGGAATTATTCCAGTTTAGTACTAATGTGGACACGAGAACAAATGGATACAAACTGGCCGGGGGGAAGTTTAGGCTAGAAATTAGACGAAGGTTTCTGACCATCAGAGGGGTGAAATATTGGAACGGCCTTCCGAAGGAAACGGTGGGGGCGACGGACCTGTCTGGTTTTAAGATTAAGTTGGATAAGTTTATGGAGGGAATGGTTTAATGATAAAACATAGTAGCCAAGGAAAACCAAGCAATGGTACATGAACAACATAATGGCCAACAAGGGTCAGGCTAGAGACTCTTGCCTATATGCTCGGGGTATTACTGATCGCCATATTTGGGGTCGGGAAGGAATTTTCCTCCAGGGTAGATTGGCCGAGCCTCTGGAGGTTTTTCGCCTTCCTCCGCAGCATGGGGCAGGGATCACTAGCAGGAGGGTCTCAGCCGATTGAAGTCACTAAAACACAGGACTGGGGACTTCAACGGTAGAGTACAGGGAAGGGTCTTGCGGCCTGCAGCATGCAGGGGGTCAGACCAGATGATCATAATGGTCCCTTCTGACCTTAATGTCTATGAGTCTATGAGTCTATAAAAATGAGAACATCTCTTCTAGCAATTTATACAAAGCCACATAATTTTAAAAAGGAAAACTAAATATAGATAGTCTACTAACTATATACTACTGTGATGTGCAATATATTTTAAATTAACTTTTTAAAAAAATGAACTCTGGCCAATTAAATAGAAGCATGTAAAAAAAATAAATTGTGAATTGTTGATTTGTATATTTTTCCTTCAATATTTTCTGGATTTTTGTAATTACTAGCCACGTTTTCTGTTGGTGTTATGTGCAAAAATGTGCCTTAAATTGTATGCTCAAGTGGGTATGTTAGACATCTAAATACCCATTTGTAAATGTAGTTATGAACAAGTAGCCTTTATCTACTGAAAAGATGGCTGTAAAAATACACAACATGCCATTGGTTGCAGCCAACCACTAGCTTTTCGGAAAGTTGTTTTTCTCTTTGTACCTGGCTGTTGAGTTCAGACATTAAAAACTGGTAGGACAATCTCAGGAGTGATTTGACACTGTTGATTTGGGGCATCCCAGCCACAGCCTTGAATAAATCACATTTTTTAAAATGGATGATGGTGGGAGAATCCTAGCTTGGAAGCAGTTTTGAGAGTTTTGATCGATAGGCCTGGTCCCCACTTAGTCTGGATTTCAGACTAAGGTACGCAAATTCAGCTACGTTAATAACGTAGCTGAATTCGAAGTACCTTAGTCCGAACTTACCGCGGTCCAGACGCGGCCGGAAGTCTCCCCCCGTCGACGCCGCGTACTCCTCTCGGCGAGCTGGAGTACCGGCGCCAAATGTGAGCACTTCCGGGATCGATCCGGGATCGATTTATCGCGTCTTAACCAGACGCGATAAATCGATCCCAGAACATCGATGGTGTGCCGCCGGACCAGCCGGTAAGTGAAGACTAGGCCTTAGACTCACTGTCAGTCTTATAACAGTGATTTTAGGAGTAACTGGACGAATAATCTAAGAAGAGTTCTGATTGACTTCTACCATTCTCACCTGTAGATGACCTTTAAGATGGGTTGATGGGGGTGGCGGGAAGCCGTGGCCAGCACATCCCTCGGCCCGTGCTGCTTCCCGCAGCCCCCATTGGCCTGGAGCGGCGAACCACGGCCAGTGGGAGCTGCGATCGGCCGAACACACAGACACAGCAGGTAAACAAACTGGCCCGGCCTGCCAGGGTGCTTACCCTGATGAGCCGCGTGCCAGAGGTTGCCGACCCCTGATATAGATGTTATTTTAGGACCTTATTTTGCAAGGTGCTGAATGCATGAACTTCCATTTAAAAGAGTAAAGGGCTATTACAACCTGGCAGGACTGGGCCCTTAGTCTTTGTTCACACTCATTGCACTGACATCTTTCTTTGGAAACTGAATAAGTCAGTCATTTCCAATAACCCTGGACACAAGTGGATGTTCTAGATACTTTATTTCATTTAAATACCTCTAATAAAGAGTTGTTTGTAGGCATCTAATACACACACAGCTACAGAATGAGAGTTGGGGAATTATGCATTTTTTAAGAGGGATCCCTCGCCTAAATTTGTTAAAATAGGGTCAACTCTTGCCTTAGGGCCTAATCTAAAGCCCATTGATTTCAATACACTTTGGATCAGATCCTTTCCGAGTATAATCATAGCTCAAACATTCTCAAAATGGCCCTAAATCATGGTTCTCAAACTTCATTCCACCATGACCCCCTTCTGACAACAAAAATTACTTCACGACCACAGGAGTGGAGACCAAAGTCTGAGCCTGCCCGAGCACCACTGCTCTGGATTGGGGGGGGGGGGAGGAGGGAGGGCAAACCCAAGGGCTTTAGCCCTAGGCAGAGGGATCTGTGACCTGAGCTCTGCCGCCCAGGGCTGAAGCCCTCGGGCTTTGGCTTCAGCCCTAGGCAGTGGGGCTCGGGCTTTGGCCCCAGGCCCCAGCAAGTCTAAGCCAGCCCTGGCAACCCCATTAAAATTGGCCCACTTTACGGTCCCAACCCACAGTTTGAGAATTGTTGCCCTAAATGATTGCTCAACGTTATGGGTGAAATTGTGGCCCCATTGAAGTAAAAGGCAAAACTTCCAAGGATTTTTTCACCTTATGCCTCTAATCCAGTGGCTCTCACCTTTCCAGACTTCTGTACCCCTTTCAGGAGTCTGATTTGTCTTGTGTACCCCCATGTTACACCTCACTTAAAAACTACTTGCTTCCAAAAATCAGACATAAAAATACAGAAGTGTCATAGAGCACCATTACCGAAAAACTGCTGACTTCCTCATTTTACCATACAATTTTAAAATAAATCAAGTTGAATATAAATATTCTACTTACATTTCAGGGTATAGTATATAGCGCAGTATAAACAACTCATTGTCTGTATGAAATTTTAGTTTGGGATGACTTCACTAGTGCTTTTTATGTAGCCTGCTGTAAAAGTAGGCAAATATCTAAATGAGTTGATTTACCCTTTGGAAGACCGGAACCACAGCTCTAATTTACCTCTCACTGATGGTTTGTTTGCAGGATCCTATGTAAATATTCATTACATTTATGAAGTTTAATTAGCAGAGTACACATCTGTTCTGTATGTACAGTAGTTTCTGTGAAATATCCTCTCTAGCTGAAACTTTCTTTGACATCTGTTAACCAGGGTGTGTCTTCAGGTTAGTTCATTGGAAAACAATAACCTAGAACACACAAAGCTTCATGCTCTTATCTGCTCTCATTCTAAATTAATAAACCCCCTATAACTATTTTTGGGCAAACTGAGACTTCCCAGCATATGCTTTTGTGAACTTTTTAAAATTCATCTTCTCTCCTCCTTATGAATGCATTTTTCAGTGGTTGCTAATAACCCCACTTGCTAATGCTGCTATCACTTTTAGTTAATCAGCCCTGTAGGGAATCCATCACAAGCCTCATAGCAGTCATTGCTGGTGACAAAGCAAAATGAAACCTCCTACAGTCTGCAATAGAATATAAACCACACAGTGACTGTTAAACAGTAAAAACATTTGGAACAAAAGTAGTTTAATGAAGTAGCTCTTTCCATTCCATTGCAGTCACTAACCTCTGCCAAATTCATGTATGTTGTTTTAATTGTGTTTTTTTCCCCCTATGAATCACAAACACCTCTGCAGAGAAGAAAAGTTCAAAAGCTGAAAAGGAGTTAGGACACTTAATCCTTTCTGGTCATGCATCAACTCAAATTCAAATTCAACCCTTAAAAACATATGGGCAGATAATGTTTGTGTTTTTGTGTATTTACATATTGTGACAAAGTTCCTCCTCTATCTTGGTGGGTCCTGCGCTTATTGGCAGATTTTCTTGCCTCAGAGATTCACCATGTGGGTTGGGGAACAGCCCAGAGACCTTCCCCTCTGGAAGAACCCACAGTCCAGGTCAATTGGGAGGTTTGGGGGGAACCCAGGCCCACCCTCTACTCCAGGTTCCAGCCCAGGGCCCTATGGACTGCAGCTGTCTATAGTGCCTCCTGTAACAGCTGCATGACAGCTACAACTCCCTGGGCTACTTCCCCATGGCCTCCTCCAAACACCTTCCTTATTCTCACCACAGGACCTTCCTCCTGGTGTCTGATAACGTTTGTGCTCCTCAGTCCTCCTCCAGCACAGCACAGCCTCAGCTCCTTGCACCTCTTGCTCCTAGTTCCTCACACTCCCACCACAAACTGGGGTGAGCTCCTTTTTAAAACCCAGGTGCCCTGATTAGCCTGCCTTAATTGATTCTAGAAGCTTCTCTTAATTGGCTCCCGGTGTCCTAATTAGCCTGCCTACCTTAACTAGGGTTACCATACGTCCGGATTTTCCCGGAAACGTCCGGCTTTTTGGGCTCCAAATCCCCGTCCAGGGGGAAATCCCAAAAAGCCGGACATGTCCGGGAAAATCGGACATGCGGTGCTGGGCCGGTGGAGCGGGGCCAGGCCGGGGGCTCGGGGGCCCGGCCAGTGGGGCCGGGCCGGGGGTTCGGGGACCGGGCCGGCGGTGCTGGGCCAGGGGCTCGGGGGCCGGGCCGGCGGTGCTGGGGGCCGGGCTGGGGACCGGCGGTGCCGGGGGCCGGGGGTGGGCCGCACCTCCTCCCCCCACACCTCCCCTTACCTGCTTCAGGCTTCCCGCGACTCAAACGTTCGCGGGAAGCAGGGGAGGGGGCGGAGACTTTGGGGAGGGGGCGGAGGTGGGGCGGGGGCGGGGCCCTGTGGAGTGTCCTTCTTTCAGAGGCACTAAATATGGTAACCCTACCTTAACTGGTTCTAGCAGTTCCTGATTACTCTAGTGCAGCCCCTGCTCTGGTCACTCAGGGAACAGAAAACTACTCATCCAGTGACCAGTATATTTGCCCTCTACCAGACTCCTGTACCCCACTGGTCTGGGTCTGTCACAATATATATAGGTAGAGGTCAACAATGTAATCAAAAAGAACAGGAGTACCTGTGGCACCTTAGAGACTAACAAATTTATTAGAGCATAAGCTTTCGTGGGCTACTGCCCACTTCTTTGGCTGCATATAGAGTGGAACATATATTGAGGAGATATATATACACACATACAGAGAGCATGAACAGGTGGGAGTTGTCTTACCAACTCTGAGAGGCCAATTAAGTATTCTAACACTTCTTATCAAACTGTCTGTACTGGGCTAGCTTGATTATCACTTCAAAAAAATATTTTTTTTTCTCTTACTTAATTGGCCTCTCAGAGTTGGCTGCTACTCTGAAAAATGTAATCAAACAATCCCTATCTATGCTGTATTCTGTTAATTCAAAGATCAAAAGGACATCTTATCATTTAAATGAACTGTAAACATAGGATATCGCTGTATTCATCTCTCTTTGAAATGTATAGCAAATCATCTGTGAATGGTGAAAAAACAGGCAATTGCCTTATATTAATCTGTGTGAATAATTACCAGTGATGCTTAGGAAATGGGTCCACTTCAAAGTCCACATGAGTACCTATTGTTCACTGAAGGACTCCGAGCTGTCACAAGAAGGCCTGAAATTGTATAAAGATGTTTGGGTCCCAATCCTTTTTATCTCAGATCTGCTTGAGGTTTCATGCAGAGGAAGCCTAAGTCATAAGGACTGAAATCCCATTTCTGACTGGGCCACCCTGAATATAAACATTGGACTATAACTTATGAACTATTTCTGAAAGAACTCTTTGCAACTACAAAGCTCACCATCTCTGCTAAGAATCTGGACCTCAAAAATTGAACTCATGTCTGTATGTATACTGATCTTTTAACCAATTTTTTCTCTCCTTTTTTTAATAAATTTTAGTTTAGTTAATAAGAATTGGCTGTAAGCATGTATTTGGGTAAGATCTGGAATATTCATTAACCTGGGAGGTAATGTGTCCGATCCTTTGGGATTAGTAGAACTTTTTTATATGATGAATAAGATAACATTTTTGACTTGGGTGTCTAGGTGAAGGGCAATGACAACTACCAAACTGTGATGGATACAAAATAGTGACCTGCAGCTGAAAGACTCTGTATATGCCATTGCCCTGAGCCATCCAGTCTCCATGACTCCTGACTTCTTAACCTGTGTCTCAAACCCACCTCTGACATTGATCTACCTTTGTATTCTTGTTTATGTCACTTAGCCTCTCTGTACTTGTTTCCCCTTCTGTAAAACAAGGTTGTGATTTTAAGTCTACACATTTCTTTGAAGACAAAATGTGCAATATGGGTATTATTACAGTAAAGACAAATGCCACACAGTTGGCTGTTGGTGTCTTGACTGCTACTGAATGTAAACAAGACAATTCCCAGCTAATCAATTCATTGAGATAGCTGCTTGATGACATTATTTATACAGTGTATGCTTTGTTCTGGGATGAAAACAAGGCAATTTCCCACCCAGATTCTTTTAGGCCCCATTTGTGCCAATTATTTTGCTTCTCTTTGCCAAAAGCTAAACACAGCTCTCATTGAAAGGAGTTGCATCACAGAGAACAATATGCTGTAAAGTAACCTGCCCATCAAAGTTTAAAAACAAGCTGACCTTGCTTTGTTCAAGGGAAGGCACAGAAACCCCATGTAAAGAATAAGCTGATGCTCTTTGAAAGCAAACTTGTTTAAAGCAAATATTCAGTGTGTGCTCAGAGATGTGTATCTCTGCATATATTGATTCTTAAGGCACTGGCTGAACCACAGGTATTTAACACCTTTGAACTTGGCCACTTCCTAAGAGCTAAGAGGGATCTACTAGGAAGCACCTTGCTAAGATTTCTGGCTGGTAAATGCCTGGCTGAGTCAGGGTTAGAGATGGGCTCAAGTGAAGAAGTTTGGCTCAAAAAGGGTTGAGAGGTGGCAAGCTGGGTTTTGGTTTGGCCTATTCCTGATGTGTGGCCCATCTGTGAAGTGTGGATTTGGAAGTTCAGAGGTATTTGTATCTGGGGTTTTAGTTTGAACCCATCTCTAGTCTGACTCACATCTAGTCTGCCATCAGAATCCCAGCTGGGGAATCCTTTTCTCCCCTTTGCTTACCTTCCTGCTGTAACTCACTCCCCTGCTGCCAGTTCACAGCTCCTCCCTTCAAATATGAGCAAACATAGCAGAGATAACGTGTAGGGGGGTCAAGTAAAGACTATAATGGAACTAGCACAAAGATCAAAGTGCTTCTGTGCAGGCCCACAGTGCGCTGAGATTGCCACATAGAATCTTCCACTACTCAGTGGAGGGGACTATAGAGCCTGGTCCACACTAACCTCCCACTTCGAACTAAAGTACGCAAATTCAGCTACGTTAATAACGTAGCTGAATTCGAAGTACCTTAGTTCGAACTTACCGCGGGTCCAGATGCGGCAGGCAGGCTCCCCCGTCGATGCCGCGTACTCCTCTCGCTGAGCTGGAGTACCGGCATCGACACCGAGCACTTCCGGGATCAATCCCAGAAGATCGATTGCTTACCGCCGGACCCGGAGGTAAGTGTAGACCTACCCTAGGAAAACTAGAAAGTGGGAGAAGTTTCATTTGGGAGAAGGAAGGAGTAGGAGTTAGGGATAAAGATGGCAGTTGATTTTACAGCTCTGGCAGTTCAGATAAGGACGTTCGGATAAGTATACATGCCCTGATGGTTCTGTGAGGGCCTGATTTTCTTCTTACTGAGAGAAGATTTACATAGTGTAACTGATTTCAGTGGAGTAAGAACTGATTTACACCAGTGTGAGGAAAATCTGTGACAGTGGGACTTCAGAATTATACTTAATATAAAAAACAAAACAACCCCAAGCAAACAAGCAATGCTTAACAGGATCTGTATTCTGGAATTAAATAATCTAGTATACAGATTTACATAGAATAAATTATCGAGTGAGGAAGTTGGTCATGTACCATTTCTTATACAGTTAAGGCTCTTCAGAAATGTTTAAGAGAAGAAAAATATAGAAAATAAACTGCTTATGGTTCACCAGAGGGGTGATAACTATTGGTAATTATAGATAATTAGTAATTGTATGCCAACATTTGTGTCAAGATACAGATTAAAAGGTCTTTTCTCCCTTTGTGGCTGAAGCTTTAAATCAACAGAGTAAAAGTCACATTCACAGTGAAGAATTTCACTGACTGTCCTGTCTACAATGAGGTACAACAAGATTGCAAAGCTCCTCCCAGTGCCAGCATGCATCCCTTAGTTCAGGTGTGACCACTTTTAAGAGAGAGTACAGCTCAGTTGCCATATCCATCCATACCTTGGCTTGTTTTACTGACACTGAAGGGGCCAATTGTGATGGTAGTTCTGCACTCAAGGCTCTCGACTTCATGCATTCTCGCTGGGCTTTCAGCAACAACCAGTCTAGGAGGAAGTTGAACTGATGACCTACAGCTATATTGGGGTAGAGTGGTCCTGTGGTTTAGGCACACACCTCAGCAGCTGGAGACTTGGGTTCTATTCCCAGCAATACAACAAACTTCTTATATGACCATGGTTGTCATGTAAACTTTCTGTGCCTTGGGTTACTCTGACTTTAAAGTCAGAAGGGACCATCATCTATAAAATGGAAGCTGATAATACTTCCTTTCCTTCTGGGTGTCCTCAGGATTAGTTTTTCTGATGTGCTCATATACTAGAATAATGAGGGCTATAGCTAAATAAAATTAAACAGCTAATCCCCTAAATCATCCAGTCATTCAAACATATAATAATGCACAAAGACTTCTTATCTGGTCACTCTAAACAGGATTTGGATCCTGTTAAAATCATGTTTCCCTGCTAGAATCGTACAGTAGAAGCTTTGTATTCGTTCCATCCTTCAGTGAAAAATAAATTCTGTTTTTGCTATTCCAGCACCTTCTTGTGACCTGTTACATTATCACAAGAACTTCAAAGTACAGCAGTTTCTGTATTTTTTTTCAATAACTTTTTTTCTTTTAAAACTCACCCTCACAGCTTTACTATGTGAAAAATAAGACATGCTGTAATGAAAGCAAACTGGAGAGTTTGCTGGAAGGTGGAAATGTAATAATGACATTGTACACAAAGTGGTAGTATCTGTAGTCTGTATCAGCAAAAACAACGAGGAGTCCTTGTGGCACCTTAGAAACTTATTTATGCCCAAATAAATTTGTTAGTCTCTAAGGTGCCACAAGGACTTCTCGTTGTTTTTATTGTTTACAAAGTGTATCAAATCAACAGATGTGAAGAGCAGTTAAAAAAAATAGCACTAAAAAGTCTTCTGCTCTGATATATGTACACGGCTGATGAATTATGTATGGAATACTGCTAGGGGGACCTGAATGGGCTAAACAAATACATTACCAACTCCCTGCTTAGTGATGTAGTGCATTGTGTGTTGTTATAATAGAAAAATGGCTAACTCTAAGGATATGAATGGGATTCCAAGGCCAGAAGGGACCACTGTGATCATTTCTAGCCTGCCCTCCTCTATAACACGGGCCACAGAACTGCCTCAAAAGAATTTCTAGAGCAGATCTTTTCGAAAAACATCCAATCCTGATTTAAAAATTGCCAGTGATGGAGAATCCACCACAATCCTTGGTAAATTGTTCCAATGGTTAAACCCTCACTGTTAAAAACTGATACCTTATTTCCAGTCTGAATTTGTCTAGCTTCAACTTTCAAGCTGTTGATATTGTAATACTGGCCAGCCTTGAATTTCAGCAGGAACTGGGAAGTATTTTACCAGAAACTGATTGGTGCTGGGCATAACAGTTTGAGAGAGGGGAATGATGAGTAGACAACTCTGCATTTGCTACCACTTGTGTTTGAATTTAGCACATGCCTCCACTGTTCGTAATGGGGTATTTTAGACCACACTTCATAAGTTGTGTTTAATTCAGACATAACAGAGGGCAGCTGAGGCTAGGCTCAGGCTCTCACCTGAATCCTCACCTCTTGAGCCTCCCTGTTCATCTCCAAAAATCAGCCCCCCTCAGATGGATCTATGGATTCAAGTTCTGGTGGGCCTAGACCCCGACCCGCCAGGACTCAGGGCTTGTCTACACGAACACTTAGCAGCAAGCTTGGGTGTGAACCTACTCCACACTAGCCGGCCACAGACTAACTGTCCGTGTGGACCCTGCTGATGTGCTTCAGTTTGTTAATGTGGTTTGATTTAGTCTCATCTCAAAGAGACTAAAGTTTACCTCAGTTTGCCACAAACTAAATATTCATGTAGCTCTAAAATCAATGAGTTCTGTGGTTAATCTAAGACTGCTTGAATGGCTCTTTAGGACCCCTCCAAATTCTGGGGTCTCCCAGGAGATTTCAACATAGCCATGCCTGATTGGTTCACAATTTTGGTTGGACATATTCCTGGAAGGCCATCGCATAACATAATCTTTAATTAAAGATTAATCTTTAATTCCAGGACAATCCTGGAGGGTTGGCAACCCTACTACTAGCACTCAATGTATTTTTTTCTTTTCTAGCCTTCAGCTACTAGAGGCAAAGTGACAAAACATCTAAGTGGATCTGACTTTTCTTTGTGATGGGCTGGCTACTGTAAGTCCACTTGCAAAGATCTTTCTTCTGTTGTCTTTTTCAATTTGCTTACTGTGACCGGGGTTCCGGGAAGGGGAGGGAACACTGAGGTTGCTCAATTAGGGCACGCTGCAAAGAATGGGGCAGACAATCCCCAAAACTGGTGGTTATTCTGATACTCAGATTTACAAAGCCAGCAACAAAACAGCTTTGACAATGCCTTACTGGTTATCCAGAAGCCAAAACACAGTTCCCTTAAAACAACCCAGCCTTGGGCTTCCACCCAGACAACCAAGTCAAATATAATGATGATTATTGAAAGTCTTGTTCATCATATAAAAAGTGCTACCAATTCCAAAGGATTGGACACATTACCTCCCAGGTTCATGAATATTTCAGATCTTGCCCAAATACATGCTTACAGCCAATTCTTATTAACCAAACTAACATTTATTAAAAAAGAAAAAAGAGATAGAGTATTGGTTAAAAGACATGAACGGAGTCCTTAGGTCAGTTTCATAGTAGAGATGGTGAGCTTTAGAATTGCAAAGAGTCTTTTTCAGAATCAGTTCATCAGGTTATCATCCAATATCCAAATATTCATTATTAGAGCAACGTAGATGGGGCTGGAGATCTCAGTTTTACTACTCAAACTTCCCCTGAATAAAGCTTAAGCAGATCTGAGATGAAAGGATCAGGTCCCAGGAGTTTTTAATAGAGATTTTTGCAGCCTCTTGACAGCACCAGTCCTTGGGTGAACAATAGGCTTTTGAAGTAACCTTCTATTTCCATGTAATTAGCTACATGGATTAACATAAGGCAATTACCTATCTCCCACCATTTTACAAACTTCAAAGAGAAATTAAGACAGTGATATCAGTACATTTAAATGTTAAGATCTTCACAGAATACACATAGACAGGAACTGTTTTATTACACTGTCAACCTTTAACAATATATACTTAAACACACAAGACACAAACATTATCTACTAATATGTCTCTAAAGGTTGAATCAGGATCAATTAGCTTGCAAGTTGCTTAACCTTTTTGGCCCTATGTCACATTTACCTTTTTGTCATAATTAAAGCATAATTAAAGCACTACCACCATACATGCCAGAGTGGAGTGGTCCAGAAAAATGGAGAGGTACTCACCTGAGCTTGTTCTTATTTGAAAAATAATGGGGCTGCCAAATAAATCCATATTGCTTAAACAACAAACCAGCTGAAATAAGTTAAGGTTTGATGACCATAAGCCCCTGGAAAAAGAAGACATTATGTTTAGGATAAAAATGTATTCGCATTATCTATTTGTCACAACCTTAACCATGGTAAAATATAATTGATCTATGATTGTCTCAGTCTTCACAGACAAGGTCAGGACCCAGACTGCTGCACTGGGCAACACAGTATGGGGAGGAGGTGAGCAGCCCTCAGTGGTGAAAGAACAGGTTAAGGACCTTTTAGAAAAGCTGGACATGCACAAGTCCATGGGTCCAGATCTAATGCATCCAAGGGTGCTGAGGGAGTTGGATGATGTGATTGCAGAGCTCTTGGCCATTATCTTTGAAAAATTGTGGTGATCAGGGGAGGTCCCGCATGATTGGAAAAAGGCAAATATAGTGCCCATATTTTAAAAAGGGAAGAAAGAGAACCCGGGGAACTACAGACCAGTCAGTCTCACTTAAGTCCCTGGCAAAATCATGGAGCAGGTCCTCAAGGAATACATTTTGAAGCACTTGGAGGAGAGGAAGGTGATCAGGAACAGTCAACATGGATTCACCAAGGGCAAGTCATGCCTGACCAACCTGATTGCCTTCTATGAGGAGATAACTGGCTCTGTGAATATGGGGAAAGTGATGGATGTGCTATATCTTGACTTTAGCAAAGCTTCTGATATGGTCTCCCACAGTATTCTTGCAAGCAAGTTAAAAAAGTAAGGATTGGATGAATGGATTATAAGGTGGATAGAAAGCTGGCTAGATTGTCGGGCTCAACAGGTAGTGATCAACGGCTCAATGTCTAATTGGCAGCCGGTATCAACCAGAGTGCCCCAGGGCTTGGTCCTGGGGCCGGTTTTGTTCAACATCTTTATTAATGATCTGGATGATGGGATTAATTGCACCCTCAGCAAGTTCACAGATGATGCTAAACTGGAGGGAGAGGTAGATACGCTAGAGGGTATGGATAGGGTCCAGAGTGACCTACACAAATTGGAGGAGTGGGCCAAAAGAAATCTGATGAGGTTCAACAAGGACAAGTGCAGAGTCCTGCACGTAGGAAGGACGAACCCCATGCACCGCTACAGACTGGGGACTGACTGGCTAAGCAGCAGTTCTGCAGAAAAGGACCTGGGGATTACAGTGGACCAGAAGCTGGATATGAGTCAGCAGTGTGCCCTTGTTGCCAAGAAGGCCAATGGCATATTAGTATTGCTATATTAGTAGGAGCATTGCCAGCAGATCGAGGGGAAGTGATTATTCCCCTCTATTCGGCACTGGTGAGGCCACACCTGGAGTATTGTGTCCAGTTTTGGTCCCCCCACTACAGAAGGGATGTAGACAAATTGGAGAGAGTCCAGCGGAGGGCAATGGAAATGATTAGGGGGCTGGGGCACATGACTTACGAGGAGAAGCTGAGGGAACTGGGGTTATTTAGTCTGCAGAAGAGAAGAGTGAGGGGGAATTTGATAGCCGTCTTCAACTACCTGAAGGGGGGTTCCAAAGAAGATGTATCTAGGCTATTCTCAGTGTTGGCAGATGACAGAAAAAGGAGCAATGGTCTCAAGTTGCAGTGGGCTGTCTTTCAGGTTATCTAAATGCAGACAGAGAGACAGCCAACACCAGTGATCTCTGCAAAGCCCTTTATGTAAACTAACACCATTGTGCTAGGTGCTGTACAAACACAGAACAAAGAGTCTTTACCCTAAATGTCTCCTGTCTTATACTTAGATTAGATGGATACAGACAGACAGGGGAATACAAGAAAACAGTGAGACAATATTGATCAGCAAGATAGGTTGTGGTCTCAGCACACCAGCAGCTAAACTATTGTCAAGTTTTTTGTAGGCCTCTCAGGAAAGGAGAGTTTGAAAGAGGATAATGAGTTAGTTCTGTGGATGTTTATAGGGAGCTTCTCCCAAGTGTGAGGAGCATCATGGGAGAAAGCACAAAGGCGCTTGTTTGAAAATTTAACAAGTAGCTGGTAGAGGCTGGTGTTATAGGCCAATCAGAGGTGGAAGTCCACTTATTAATACTGAATGAGAGATGATAGACAGGGTGGGGATAGACTGTGAGGGGCCTTGAAAATGAAGACAAGTAACTGATGTTTGATACAATAGAGAAGAGGAAGCCAGTGGAGGGATGCACAGAGAGGGGAGACACAGTCAAAGGGATACAGTAGGAAAATGATCTTTGCAGCAGCATTCTGACTGGATATGAGTGGGGCAAGATTGCATTTGTCAAGGTAAGAGGAAAGGATGCTGCAGTAACTGAGATGCGAGATGATGTCTTGATAAGAGTTTTAGCTGTGTTAATGGATGAGGCAGGCCATTTATTAAAGATGCGCAGAGAGAATCTGTGAGACTTAGACATAGCCTGTGAGGACCTAGAGAGAGGGCTGAGTCAAAAAGGACACCCAGGTTATGGGTCTGAGTGACAGGCAGGATGGTGGTGTTGTCCACAGTGACTGAGAAAGGGGGTAGCAGAGAAGGTTTGGGGGTTGAAATTATGAGTTCTGTTTCAGCCCTGTTGAGATGGAGCTGATTACTAGACATCCATTAAAAGATGTCAGAAAGACAGATTTTATGTTACCTTTAGGAACTTGGTTTATTGCCTAGCCCGTTCAATTGGCATTTGATCAAAAGCCTACATGAAACAGTGATAAATGATTTAAATTGAATTTCCCTGTCGTCTATGCACCAGATGGTAGCAGAGACTGTAATTATTAGTCAGATATTAGTTCATGCTCAGCATCTGAAATCAAGTTAAAGTTTGGATTGAGAGAACAGACACTAGAATGAAATTAGAAAATATGGTCAGATAGATAGTGTCTCAGTTTTAGTAACTGTCACATTAACTACTGTGTGTACTACTGTCATGTGGCAGAAAATCATCATACAAATAGCTAGCATTACCAATACGAGGGGGAGTGTTTGGCTCAGATATGAAACCTTATCCATAAGTCACTATTTCTAAGTCACTAGTTCAAATGCAGCCTTGGCACTTTCATCAGTGAGTGAAATTCATCCCTGTCTTTCAGATAGCTGTTAATGGCTTATGTGCATTAGCTAGTGTTCACAGTCCATTCCCTAATGGCCAGTGAGTCCACATCTTAACAGTTGACAGCTTTATTGGAGGTATCAGCAAGGTGAAAAGCTCTGAAAGGTGAAGAATCTCTTCTGGGAGGGGCTGACTTTCATTGATTTAAATAGGACTTGAGGGTGCAGAGCCACTCAATGCCTTGCATTATTAGGCCCTATGGTAGGAGCCAGTGTGTAATGCGTAATCCACAAACCACCAATAGTCACAGCAAGAGTTTTGTAGCGAGTACTAATTTCCAATCCAGTCCACTCACAACAACATACTAACTGTTTCAGGAATAAAAAAAGCATCTGCAGTCAACTGCACTTGCTGCAATGTCATCAAGCTCACTTGAGGTCTTTTTGTTTGGAAGTGGTGCTACTCGTTTTCCCTGTCCAACTCTGAAAAATATCTATTGGTGACAGATACTCCTACCCTAACCCTTTAGGTCCATCAAATACATCAAGGTATCACAAATTACTTTCACAAGAATGCCCCTAAAGGGTAAAAGCTGAAGTACAATCACAGCTATGGGCCTTTTCTCCCCCAATGCATTCTGTTTTCTGTTGTTGTTTTTCTCCTTCCTCTGAAGCACCAGGGATGGCCATGCCTGGAGATGAGACCCTGGATGGGGTAGGTCAGAGCTCTGAGCTGTCACTGATCATTCTCTCTGTCAGATGCTTAGCTGGCTGGTTCTTGCTCACATGTTTAAGGTCTAACTGATCCCCCATATGTGGGGTCGGGAAGGAATCCCCACCCTCCCCCAGATTAGATTGGTAGCGACCTGGGGATTCTTTTTGCTTTCTTCTTCATTATATGGTATAGGTTGATTGTCAGGATTATTTAAGTGTATCTCACTTAATCAGTTTCCTGCAATTTCAGGGACCACTGGCACATCTTGGTCCCTTGTATTCTCTGCCTGTGGCACATAAAAGAGTTTAGTCTCCCAAGAGCTATAATACGTTGGTTGAATTGTGGGTGAGGGTTTACGTGTGGGTGCTGAGTGGTGTTGGTGGCCTATGATATGCAGGAGATCAGACTATATGATCTGGTGGTCTATTCTGGCTTTAAACTCTATGATGCTAAGATCCAACCATTTCAGCAGATATGTGTCTTCATCCAGTTGACAACTACCCCCTCTTTATCTTTAAGACCTATTTCTTCCACAATGTGCACAAACAATAGCAAGCTAGGACCTTACTTTACTCTGCAATACAAACCCTCCCTTTTTCCTCCTCCACAGTGTGCACTAGCTGCAGAATCAACATGCTGTCTTATTGGTGTTACTTCCTTTTGAACCCCCACCATACTGTCTTGTTAGATCATGTCCTTCTGTTAATTGCAAACCCCACCAAACAGGGATCATGGGTGAAATTCTACCCTGCTGATGACTACGGCAAAGCTCTCACTCACTTCACTAGACGCAGGCTCCACTTCTTGTCTCTTCACATGTATGGTTAGGTTTACAATTATGGATTATTAAACCATTGTGATCTAGTCGGACCTTCTGTATAATGCAAGCCATAGGACTTCCTTTAATTCCTCTTTGAACTAGAGTGAAAGAAGGTAGAATTATCCCTTTTTGTAGCTGGGGAACAGAGTCAGAGAGACTTGCCCGAAGTCACAGGAAGTCCATGGCAGATCCAGAAACTCAGCCTAGATCTCCTGAGTCCCAGCCCAACACTTTAGCCACATGGTCATGCTCTCTTCCTAGAGATGACCCTTTACTGGGTCATCTTACTGAGCTAAAGTATTGTAGCCAAATCATCCATATATCAGGTGCCTGTCATGTTCTTGGGTGTTGTACAGAATAAACAATCATACTTTGAAGTGAGAATCTGGGAAGGGAGAAGAGAGAAGGAAGGAAAAAATGAGTGTAGGAAAAAGATATGTAAAGAGTATCTGGGTAAAGGAGGGAGAGAACACAACAGAGGGGAAAAAAGAGGAAAGTGATGGCAGCATGTGTAGAGAAAGAAAGAGACAACAGGTCTGAGAAAAAGCTATGCCAAGATATACAGGAAATGAACTGAAGACAGGAAGGGACATAGTGGCAAAATACAGTAAATGACCTGCCATGTTCTGTTAGAGAAGAACACCACTCACCCCCCCTGCCAACCTTTTCTCAGGAAAGAGAGTGAGGCATAGTTGATTGTGAAGAGAAGAGCAGGAAGTGGGAAACATGGGGGCTCATCAGATGGAGTTAATTTTGCTTGCTCATTGGATGCTGCTAAGCTATTCCTGTCGAAGAGTTGCTTCATGCCTGGCTTGTAAAGATGCTTCAGAAGAGAAAACTTCTTGCCTTTGGAATGCAACAGACCACACTGGAGACAAAATATTTTTTAAGTGTTTCCTAGCTAATGATCCCCCAGATCCTTCTGCAAATGACACCCTTTCAACACTGAAGCAAAGGTCAAAGAAGAAGGTAGGAGTCTGGCATCACACTGAAGAAGCAGCCACTACAACTGTAGTTTTTCCTGGCTTCCCAGGGCAGGAATTTGGCCTGAACCAAAAGTTAGTGGTAATCACTGACCCATGGCCTGGCAGGCACAGCTACTGAGGCTAGAGGGTCATGTCCCACATGTAGTTTTGCTCTTGTGTTGGCCCCTTCAAAAAGGCTTCACACTCCTTTGTCCCAAGAATATTCTTCATGTGTTTTGCACCTACACATGGTTCCTACAGAGACCTTTAATAGCAGGTACCGTTCTCTCTAAAGACCAAGGGGGAAAAGAGATAAGAAGTGTTCTTATCAGGGTCCTGGCACATTTAAAAAAAAATAATGTTGATGTATAAAACCAGATCTCCCTGCATTATTTCAGTGCACAGGTCTACAACATTTTAGGTAGTTTTGGGATATTTCTCCTCTGAGATGTTGGGGAAGGGGCTAGGGTTTTTTATCGTTTTCTAGGTGGTAGTGGTTGAGAGTGGCAGAAAGGGTTGCAGCTTTTCCTTTATCACTCAATGGTGAGATTGAGATGCTGAACAAGTGGCAAGTAAGAAAGCAGTTTCTCTAGCAACAGTAACCATGTAAAAACTCTGATCTTCCTCTTCATATGACTTTTTCTCACTTTGGATAACCTGAGTCGGTAGTGTAGAGCCATAGAGAGAGAATGAGCCTTCCATGTTGATGTGACATGAAATACAAGGTTAAGTACCACAAGGATCCTGATCCTCTATGCCAGTTCATTGACTGATGGGCAGTCATGGTCACCGCTTAACAAACAGCATTGCTTTGGCCAAAATTTGGGTTCCTCAAATTAAGCATCTAAATCAAAGTCTCCTGGTTTCCACAGAGGTGCTGAGTATGAAGTCAAGGGGGAATCGGATAATCAGGCCACTGTGGTTTAAGTGCTTATTGAAAATGCTGGCCTGTATTGCCAATAGTACACATTTTGTTTTACATAACTAGAACCAAACAAACTTTATCAGCAGTGATGGGCTCAAATGAAACCCCTCAGATCTCAACATCTCAAAAGTTCAGAGGAGTCTGAAATCCACATGTGGATTCAAATTTACATTTTGTAGTTAGCCCCATCTTTACAATGGACTAAACCAAAAATCCACTTCTGAATATCCCTAAACATTGGGGTGTTCATAATCTGGATGCATACTGTAGCAAGGCAATGACTCACAGGTCCTCACTCCTCCTTTTATAGGGCCAGTTGTGGCCTGATTGGGGCATGGCCCCAGCTGTGGCTGCTTCCCCAATCAGCCTAAGCCCATTGGCTCCCCGGAGCAGCCCTTTCCCAGGGCTGTTTTAACCCCTTCAGGGTCGCAGCAGGATAACTGCCCCGCTACAATACATTGTGACTCTAGCCTATCTATAATTATTCATGTATAGGCTTTCCTGCAGTGCTCAGTGCAACAGTACTTGCAATTAGCAGTTTCCTTACCATTGACATAAAACAAAGAACCTTAAGTTTAATTTAAATACCAAAGTTATTTTTGGCAGTCTGTGCAAAATAGCTTGTGACTTGGAACACAAAAGAAGATATCAAATGGCATTTTATATAGGACTCACACTAAACAAAAGTCCCATCAATATTCATCAGTGTTATATAAAATTGTTTAGACGTGACTGGGGGGATGCTGTGTGTGTTTAAAACCAGCTTAGAAAGCAGCCTCTGCATCTCAGTATAGGTTTCATGTGCAGTTATCTAGGTTTCCAGACATTAGTTTATTCTGCAGAAAATTATTCACCAGTACAACAGAGTGGCAGTTCTAGTGGTCAAAGTATGTTAGTCACAATGGACAGGTCCTTGCTTCACAGGGTGAGGTATTGTGAACAGGGAGACGGGAAATTAAACCCAGAAGAAGCCATGCCTGTTATTATTCTTCCTGCTTTTACTGTTAAATGTTGTGTGTTTTGTTTGTTAAGATTTCTAAGAATGGGGTGCAATTCCGTTCCTCCTTCCAAGCATCTGTGACCCGCCAGGTATATGGGTGTGGTGTGGGATTTACTTATTATTTCAGGACTGTTCTCACATTTCCAGCTGGAGACTGCATCAAACACTCAACACTCATGTTCAATATTTAGCCAAAAACTGACATTCATGTCAACTTCATTCCTGAGATAATGAGGGAAGTGAGCAGGAGGCCTGCAGCTCTTGCTCCTCATTTGCATCTTACACGAGGTCTCTAGATGGGATTGCTGTGAATAAGGTCATTAGAATATACTCCCACCCTCCAACATACTCTCTCTGTCTCTCTCTGAGGGTATGTTGGTTCTACAACCTTTTATGCCATCGGGTTGTTGACAAAAAAAGCTTGTCATGAGTTTCTTACCCACAATAGGGGTCTTCTAACATGTTTTAAAAAAAAAGAAAGAAAAGAAGCTACATCGTGATCAGAAAGAACAGCTGCAGCTAAGACAATGTTTAAAAGCAAACAGATTGTGTCATAATCAGGAAGGTTTCTAAAGCTGTTGAACATACTGTACCTATCAATTAGAGCCCCTCTGTATGTACTACTCTAATATGTATGGCTGCACATCTGGACTAATAATTGCCATTTTCACAAAGGGGCATAAACAATGCCAGCATTTGCTTCCCTTTTAAGACTTGTAATTTGAAGGTGATAATTTTCTTTATGCAGCAAGCAAATTGCTCACTTGACTAAACTGTTCCCAGTAATCAGGTCTGAGAACAGTGGCAGGGCAGCATTGCCAAAGACACATCTGCCTCACTTGTGCATATGTAATGCCAACAGACCCTGGTTGTTGGCAGGTGGGATCAAACCTGGGGCCTTTGGACCCTAGGGCATGAGCCAAGAGCAACTGGCTCTTAGGTAAGGCTCTAGAGCATAGATAGATATGGTAACTCCTCACTTAAAGTTATCCCGGTTAACATTGTTTCGTTGCTGATCATTAGGGAACATGCTCGTTTAGAGTTGTGCAGTGCTCCCTTCTAATGTTGTTTGGCAGCCGCCTGCTTTGTCCACTGCTTGCAGGAAGAGCAGCCCCTTGCAGCTAGCTGGTGGGGGCTTGAACCAGGGTGGGCCGGCAGCCCCCCTATCAGCTCCCCGCTCCCCTAAGTCCCCTGTGCAGCAGCCGCCCAGCAGGCTAGCAATTGCAGCTGTCCCTCCCCCCACTGCCATGTGCTGCTCCTGCCCTCTGCCTTGGAGCTGCTCCCAGAGACTCTTCTTGCTGTTCATGGGGGAGCTAATATCAGGGTGTCCCTCTCCCCCCTTCTCCTGCACCTCGCTTACCCCTTCTCCATATAGAACAGGGAGGGGACACTGATGGAGAGAGACAGAGAGAGCTTGGGGCAGCAGCTTAAGACAATGCACTTAAGAGTGGGTCAGCTTACTTAAAGGGGCAGTGTGCATCTCTCCCTCTCTCCCACACACAAGGTGTGTGTCTGTCTCTGTCTGCTATGCTGTCTCTCCTCCCTCCTGTTTGTGCTGCCTTGATGAGAGGCTACATTAACAACAATGTGTTAACCCTTCAGGGCTCAGCCGAGTGTTAGTTCATCATTTAGCAGCAAGGCATTCCCTGGGAAATATCCCTCCCTCTTCCACCCTCTAACTTCATCACCTCAACCAAGCTTCACAATCATCATAGCTGTGAACAGTATTAAATTGTTTGTTTAAAACATATACCATGTGTATATCTATATAATATATAGTTTTTTGTCTGGTGAAAAAAAAATTCCCTGGAACCTAATCCCCCCATTTACATTAATTCTTATGGGGAAATTGGATTCGCTTAACATCGTTTCGCTTAAAGTCGCATTTTTCAGGAACATAACTACAACATTAAGCGAGGAGTTACTGTATATAAAATCTCTCTCTCTCTCTGCGCCACTAGATGGGACAGACCACCACACCCAGGAAGTGTGTGGGTTACATGTACACAGGGACCAAATTCAAAACTATGGCAGCTCTCAGAAGGGACAGCGTCTCTCCTCTGAGGTCATGCTTAAAAATGCTCCCATAACAAATGAGGAACAGCACTCTGTCCTCGGATCCGGAGTCTAGTTATTTTAGCAAGTAGTTAGCACTCATACCATGCACAGGGCATCCATAAGAGCACAGATGTTAGTACTAACATTAATGCAAAAAGGATCTGAAAGAACAAAATGCTTATCATTTATTTTAATTTTCTATTATTTATGTTACCTCAATAGAGATTGGGACTCCATTGTACTAGGCACACCACAGACCCATATGAGGAGATGGTCCCTTCCCCAAAAAGCTTACAGTTAGAGGCATAGAAAGAGAAAGTGATTTGCCCAAGGTCACACAGCAGGTCAGTGTCCAAACTGGAAAGAGAACCCAGCTCTCAGGAGTCCCAGGCGAAAATCCTACCTACTAGACCATTTTGCATACAGTTTCTAGAAGATCATGTTCTAATTTGTTGCAGAAGAACTGGTGATTTTTATTTTAGCAGTGCCTGCCAGAATTTCTGTTTTCAGCTTTATTTTACAGGGGCTTATACCTGTCAGATGAAAAGAAGTGGCAAATGTTGTCCATTTTCAAGCGTAGAAAAACCAGATGTTTTCTGACTAAAAGGTGAATTGAAACAATTTTAAAAAACTCTGTGATCCCAAGTTATTAATCGTATACTTTTGTGGATTGAAAGGATCAGATTTTCTAATGGTGTAAATCGGCACTGCTCCCCTGGGATGTCAAAGGAGCCCATTTACACCAGCAGAGATTTTAGCTCAAAAATTTGCGATAACTGGGGGGACTACATCTGCCGCTTCGCTCACAGTGAGTAGCACTGTACTCTGCAAGTAGTCACCTTCATTGCATTGGAATGACTTACTGAAAAAAGTACTAGTCAGTCTAAGTGTGGCAGAATCAGGCCCTGTGCTCACAAGCAGTGGTTTATATTCACATATAAACCACCAGACTCCTCAGACAGGAAAGGGCAACTAGGAAAGCACCTACCTATGGAGTTTTGAATTAGTAGTCAAAAGGGGTTTGTGCACTCGTTCATTTTGTTGGCATTAAATGCGGATATTAAGCAGGTGGCTCTTCCCCTAGTTAAACCGAAATTTGCTGTTTATTGTACGTGTTTCTAAGCCCAGTAAGGACCAAATTGTACCTGGCCCTTTCACAAATCATGAAGGGCAAAGAGATCCTCTGCCCCCTTAAAACCCACTGGTGAAAGATGGGCACAATTGCAGTCTCTTTTACTCACAGGAGCACAGAGACTGCTACCTCATAACACTCCCTCCCCCCGGAGCATAAATTCACACAAAGGTGGTGAGAAGGGGCAGGGAAGATGCAGGGCATGACTCTGCCAACCCTCCTCCCGCCACCACACATGCACCCACACACTATCCAGTGGAACAACAGTCTGTGATATCACTATGCAGATTCAATACAAAAGATTACAAAAAAGTGTATTTTAAAGGTTAACAAAAGGCTTTTTTACCTGGCAGGAGCTGAAGTAAGGTCCTCTGTTTTTTGCATTTCTCCTGCATAACGGAAATCTAAGGCAGAGAAAGGAGTGGTTATCTCATTGAGTGAAGAAGGAAAGTCACAGATTCCTAAACTTGGGCTTTTGCAGGTATCTCCAGGGGTCATTAAGTCACCGACATAGGGCTGATGCACTGAAGTTAATGGAAATAAGGACCTGAATGTGAGAGGTACTGATCACCTGTGATTCAGCTGATTTCAATGGGAGCCCAAACTGAAAAGACTTGTGATTAATGCCTAGCATAAATATTGCAGGAGACTTGATACTACGGACTGGGTCATTTAAGGATGATTTAAAATTCATTGAAAGAGAGAGGCATAGAAAGAGAAAGTGCCATTTCCCTTGCCCCCAGCAGAAGCCTGTTCATGGGGCTGTGGGAGGACTGAGCAGTCTACTGGGGTGGGCAGGCTGAGGTGGTGCTTTGGGGCAAGCACACGCCATTGAAACTCCCCCTCCTTCCGTTAACGCCTAAGGCTGTTTGCAGATAGGTTAATCCTGAGCCTATCCCAATAACTTTTTTACGGTCCCACTCCTGAGAACGACGGCAGAGGCAGCAGCTGGATGGAAGCCCTTGGCAACTCAGCCAAGGAAGTATGCTGCTGTGGCAGCTAAGAGTGGTGTGATGGACACAGAGCTGCTCTGTCATAATTTATGAATAGTGCATGTTGACCTGGTTACTAGGATGTTTACTGTATGACTATATTGCTTTCATTTTAAAATAGGCTGTAGGGAAAAACAATCAGGAAGGGACTAAGCCACCTCTCAGCAAACACTTGAAGGTTGTTATGGGGCAATTAATAGATTTATAGATTATAAACCCAGAAGGGATCACTGTGATCATTTAGTCTGACCTCCTGTATAGCACAGGCCATATAGCTCCTCTGCATTGATTCCAGTTTCAACTAGAGCATCTCTTTAAGGGGAAAAAGCCATCCAATCTTGAATTCAAAATTGCCAATGGTAGTGAATCTACCACAACCCTTAGTAATTTGTTCCTGCAGTTAATTACCCTCACCTGAACCTTATTTTCACTCTGAATTTGTCTAGCTTTAACTTCCAGACTTTGGATCTTGTTATATATTTGTCTCCTAGGTTGAAGAGCTCATTACCTGGATGGGGAACAAAAATATGATACTTATAAATTGTGATCAAGTCACTCCTTAACCTTCTCTTTGTTAAGCTAAATAGATTGAGCTCTTTGAGTCTCTCACTATACGACATGTTTTCTAATTCTTTATTTGTTCTCATGGCTCTTCTCTGAACCCTCTCCAATTTATCAACATCCTTCTTGGATTGTGGACACTAGAACTGGACAGCAGTTGTGCCAGTGCCAAATACAGAGGTAATATATGTGATGTGGTCAGACCAGTTGCCAGCTCATGCAAAGGCCGAGGGACTAACGAACACTGACAAATGCACAGCTGGAAAACAGTCTGGCTTACCTGTGGGTTAGCATAGTTAAAATAGATATTAGTGTTACAAGAATGTGTTTAGTGTTTATGGATCGCTTGTAGGTGATCTACATATTAATCTTACTTATATTATCTGTATCTCATAGTATGAAGTTATACTCCGTGTTTGCATTGTAAACCTCTACTTGTACAACTCACCAAACAGGAAAACAAGCATTAATTAAGGCAAAGTGCTCATCCTACACACAAGATGGCTCATTGAAGGTAAATGAGGCATTGCGTAGCATCAAAGGACAGAGATCTTATTAATCACATTCCTCACTGCCTCCAGAAAAGAAAAATCTGTGCATGCACTCATCCCATCAGCTTGAATTCTGGGGTGATCGGGATAAAAAAAATCCCGGACAAGTTGAAACTGGGTCTCTTTATGCTGTCCAGACACTACGGGCGAAAGATGCCTAGACATAAGCAAGAGATCTCCCTGCTGCTTGGCATGTCAGGACACATAAGGACATTTAATAGAGCTTGTTATTATAGAAGCTTGTATTACCTTTTTATATTTGAGACTGTAACTCATTTGTGGGTATATGTTTCCTGTTTTAACTTTCTAAATAACTCTCTTGTTGCTTTCCTTAGTTAATAAATCTTGAGTTAGTTTATTACAAGATTGGCTACAGGTGTTGTCTTTGGTTTGAGATCTGAGTACAAATGACCTGGGGTAAGTGACTGGTCCTTTGGGATGGGGAGTAACCTGAATATTGTGATTTTTGGTGTATCGCTAAGTCCAGGTTGCCTGGGTGGCAAGATAGACCGTCCCTTTGGGCATTCCAGTCTGTGACTCCATGGGAAGACTGTTATAGGGTTTTAGGGGTTCACACTGGTTACTGGATGGATGAAGTCAAATTATAGAATATACCCCCAGTTTGGGGTTTCTGCTCTGCTTTTTGGCACTCACCATCGTGAGCCATTCCAGACAGTGTGACAATAGAACTTCCCTATTCCTACGTGAGATTCCCCTGTTTATACATCCCAGGATTGTATTAGCCCTTTTGGTCACAGCATCACAGTGCCGGAGCCACTGGCTCTGAGGAATCTGGCTCAACCTTCAGCTGAGACTGTTTTGGACAAGATGGGCCAAAGCTTGGGAACTGACAAGAACAAAGGAACTCTGGCTGGAATAAAAGGGACTCTCTGAACAGGGAAGTGGTTGGTGAGGAGCTGCTTGGAGAAACCAGGCTGACACAGGACCTTCTGGCAGTGCCTGAAGAAGTTAGGCCTGGCTAGGTTACCATCAGGGGATGGTAAGCCGACATGTGGGTGGCTGTTTTAAAATTCTTCTTCACTAAATGCTTTGTTCCCACTAGTAAAATAAACAATACCTTGGTTTAAGAAGGCTCTCTGGTTACTCATTGCACACAGACTCCCAAAGGGAAGAACTGCAGGTGTCCGAACCAGTTTAAGGAAGGGGGGGATATCTCACTACTTTTGAGAAGCCTTGCAACTGGAAGCAGATCAGCACCATTTTCTCACCCACTCACTGGGAGATAAAGCCAAAGGGTGCATCTATTCTAGAATAAAAAGCCCACAACGGCAGTTGGCATGGGTCAGCTGACTCAGGTTCATGCGACTCAGGCTGCAGAGATAAAAATTGAAATGTAGATGTTTGGGCCCAGGCTGGAGCCCAGGCTCTGGCCCCCTGTCCCCTCACGGGGGCATCATTTCACTGCTCTACAGCCAAAATGCTTCTGAAATAAATGTAATCAAACTTTACTAATTCTGGGTCACTGAGAACGAAAATGATGCTTAAAATTGTTGATTGGCTCTAGTTTTCAAGATATGCTATTGGGTCAGTATATACAACCCTTGACTTGGGAATGGCGGAGGATAAGTGAGTTATAAAGGTAAGGGATCTCAATTTAAACCAGAAATGACTAAAATACATCTTGGACTGGATCTATGAATAAATCTATGACTGGGTTTGGACAGTACTTGCTTTTTAGGCAAAACAATGAATGATGCAATCTGAAGCTGCTATTGCGTCATACATGATCTGAATTGCATCATGTTATTCCTAGAAGTCATGGATGATGCAATCATAACGAAGCTTACATCACTCTGCTGAACAAATTGCCCTATATCAGCTCTAGAAATCATACAGTGTCGTGCTCTCTTATTTGTCAGTGTTTGATTTTGCAAAGGGACACATTTCTGTTTAGCCAAAGTGAGCAGAGATGCCTCGTACTTGTGTGAACAGTGCAGATAACTTCTGCTATGTTTGTGGTGAAGTGACTTTTGCATCACAAAAGTGCAGTATAATCACTATGGTTAAGAAAGCCTATCACCTTTATTTTGGCTGCAAAATTGGAGATCAGGACAAGAGGTGGGCCCCACACATATGCTGCAACACTTGTGCACCAAATCTTCGCCAGTGGTTGAACAGGAAAAGGAAATCTATGCCTTTTGCAGTGCCAATGATTTGGAGAGAGCCAACAGATCATACCAGCAATTGTTACTTCTGCATGGTGCCTCCAGTTGGGAAAGGTATGTCAAAGAAAAAAAGTGGACTGTGCATTATCCAAACATTCCATCAGCTATACGCCCACTACCCCACGGAGAAGGACTGCCGGTTCCTGATGCACCAGAATCATTCTCACTTGAGTCAGACGAGGAAGAGGAGGACATTGCAACAGAGGAGAAATGCTATCAGAGCAAATGGAGCCCATCAATGCTTGCAGACTATTGCTGGACAGTGACAAGAGATGCTCCATTTAATGAATACAAGAGACAAGCCAAGAAGCGCCAAGTAGACACTGAATAGGACTAAACGATGTACATAATAGTTTTTTGCCTTTTGTTTCCATAATAAATTTTATTTACATAACCCTTTTGCTGATTTTTAAAGTGTTACATAAACAGGACAGGTGAAATATTATCCTGTAAAGCAACCATAAACACATGAAAAGACCTAGGTTTACAATTTATGATTAAAACTCTACTATCTACACAATATACATAGACATAAAATGTAAAAACTTAAATATCTTAGAAACAGTGGCCAATCAGTTGTTTTAATTGTCATATTTGAATTCAGCACATCAAAATACATAATAAATAGCACATTTTATCTCTGAAGCAGACAACTTCTCAAAAATTGTAGACCAGTGTAATCATTCTCTCTTCTTCTTGCTAGGGGCTTTGAGTAACTCCTACTGCTGAGCTATTTCTTCAAGTCCTTTTCCCTTCCCCATACTCAGCACACACTTACTGTCACCGGACTGGCTGAATTAGGAAGGACTGTTTTTTTGTTTCTATGAGTGGTGGCCTGTTGTCAAGATTTGTGCCATACAAGAGGAGCTGGAGACAGAGACCACTTGCTGACTAGAGCCGATCAGAATTTTCTGACAAAATGTTTTTCTGTCGAAAACAGGTGATTCATCAAAAGCAAAACATTTGTATTTAAACTTGTCAATTTCAATGAAAGCTTATTTAGAAAGAAAACCTGAAAAAAGTATTTTGATACTGTCAAAGCATTTCAACAATTTTTTTTAATGGACCATTTTGATTTCCATTTCAAAACAAATTTTTGTTACTTTTTTAATTATATATTTTTTAAATGTCAAAATTGGAATAAATTGTTTCTATTTTATCAAAATGAAACATTCTGATCATCCCCAAACTGATTTTTTTTTCAGAATTTCGTTTTGTGGGAAATTTCCAATAATTTTGCTTTCATTCTATTTCAGAACAATTTCCCCCCCTCCAAATGCACAATAGTGTATGCAAAAAAGGAAAAATCTGGTTCCTGCCCAGCTCTACTGCTGACTTGATCAGCTGGCTGGAAGTTGTTACTAGTTCCATTGTAAATCTGAAGCAGATCCATTTATGTATGTCTGACCTTTTTTGATAGTTCAAGAGGGCAGAAGTTCATGTGATTTCCCTGGTTCATTTTGGATTTGTGGAGCCTGCAAACAGCTGTTGCAACATCCTTGGGTTTCAAACAAAAGTGCTCCCATAGAATAGAACAAAAATGTTTTTTCACATGAAGAATTTGATAGTTAGATTTTAGTATTTGGTCAGATAAAGTGTGAAGGTATCAGAAGCCATGGAGTCATTTATGGCAACAAATATTTTTAAGTTCAAAAGGGAATACAAGCATGGAAGCTGCTGCTGTCTGTGTGTTTACACTATCCATGACAATCATAGCAGTAGGAATAGCAGCACTGCCCACTACATTTAGTATTTTGTACTTAGTTCTGGGTTCAAATTGTACAAAAATGTGATGGTATGTAGATTAAAATATACAACCACAGTCTTTATAAAATCACCACATCTCTGGCTCACCATCACAACACTGGTTTACTTGTCCTCTGTGAGCTTGCTGGAGACTAGAAGTGAGTCGTCAAGAAGAATTTGAATGAGGAGAGGGAAGTGGCTGTGAGTACCAGCTCCGGAAGGGCATCCCATGCACCAAGGGCAGTGTGGAAGAAAGCACAAAGATGGTTATGAGAAGGGCAGACAAATAGCATATCAAAGCCAGCATAATCTGAAGAGTGGATTGGATGGGGGTTGGAGTAGGAAGAGAATTGACTAGCTTGACATCCTTTTAAAGGGAGAGTTATGGTTTTTTTTTTAATTAGTGAAAAGCTAATAATAACAATTACATTGCAGGGCACCACAAAATGCAGAGTGAGCTCCCACTGACTCTCTTCTGATCTGAAAGAGTTCTAAGAGCTCAGAGAGGCGCATGTCATGTACAATGATCTCCCACTGCATTTTTTCCTTCGATTGTTTCAACTCCTTTGTACATCCTCAGGGGAAAGGTACTTGGCACTGCCAGTTTACTGACCTCATAAGGCATAGTAGCAGATTTTTCAAGAGAAGTGACAATGTGAATATGCCATGTGCCCTAGGAATAGAATTGAGCTCATATAAATTGACCTAGCACATTTTCTTTGCAGTCTCTCCTCTCTCTCTCTCTGTCTATTTTTAGGAGCTTCAGTGCACATGCTATGACAAGACAAGTGTTGCAAAGGAGGCTTTATGTGGTGTGGTTTATAACAGACTGCAGTGTAGGTGGAAACTTGATTAATGTAGCTTCATATCAGAGGTAAATTGAACAAGTAAATTAAAAAAAACCTTATAATTAACATTAAGGCAGTGATCTAAACCAAAAATGTTAAGAAATATAAAGCTGAGGCTGACATTTCATTCTAAGATCATGTCTTTATGGAGAAGGGGAGTAAAAAAAGAAGCAGGTTTCTACATGAAAGGAGGTCAGCCTGAATGGTTGCTTTCCTGGCTGGTTCACAATATTCTATTTGAATATAAGCTTTGTATGTTAATATCTTTTTCTGGGTTTGGTTTTATATATAAACTATTCTAAAAGGTTAATTAGTTATATAAATTAATAGCCAATCTATTATCACTGGTAATTAATAGCCATTACAGACTCAAAAGAGGGATTGGACATTTATATGGATAATAAGAACATCCAGAGTTTTAATAATGACTAAAATATATCACTAGGATTTTGGACAGGATATAAACCCTCATGATTCAGGGCATAAGTAAACTTCTCACTAATGGGGTGAGGAAATTGCTTTCCGAGTGAACAGGTTATTCCAAAGGAGCCTGCTGCAGGGATTTCTTGTGCCTTTCTCTCAAGTAGCTGGCAATGGCCACTGTTAAGGACAGGACACTGGACTAGACAGACTGTTGCTCTGATCCAGATGGCAATTCCTATGTCTGATAAGCAAATACCAGTGCCACAGACGTTACTATTAGACCGTTTATTACATCTCTCTGCTAGTTATGAGATTGGTCCCTAAACTACATTCTCCATTGCTTTGCCTAATATTCCATAAATGGGGATTCCAACTCTTTATGTGGGAGATTATTCCACAGTCTAGTACAAGTAGACCCCTATGAGCCAGACTGGTCCCACTCCAGTTCTTGTTATAAGGACCCCCCTTCACATGTAGCTCTCCCATTTTTCACACAAAAGGGGTTGAGGCAGTGAATAGCACCTTTGCTGCACCATGCCCCAACATTTAGCTCATCTGGGCGCTTCTCTGATGGAGCTCTATAATGTGGATTAAGTGCCATTGACTCCAGGGTACACAGACGTGGGCAGGGGCAGAGATAATAGGGCATTTTCTCCTGCCCTTCTCGAATTCCCTGCAGAAATTTGGTTGAGAAGACAATTCAAGTCTCAAATGCATATCTACTTTGATATCAGGGGAAGAGGAGGCCAGCAGACCAGCAACCATTCTTGCTGGACAGCGCCTGTCTCCATAGGGAGAAGAGGGGAATACTTTCAGTATAGATCCCTGCTACCTGACACCGTTCCCATTAGACTTTTCTTTAGAAAGAGAGATTTGGACCATTGCTAAGAAATGTTCCCTATCAGCCTAGTTCACCCCTCACTCCCTCCTCCCACACACTCAATTTAATTCCATTGTTCCAAGTCCTTTCCTCTTGGCCTGTCCTAAACAATTTCTCCATCTGCTTGGTTTGAAGTCTGAGATTCTCTCATATCTTTCAGTCATTAACTGATATGGGTGAAATCTTGGCTCCACTGAAATCAACAGCAAAATTTCCATTGACTTCATTGTGGCCTGGATTTCACTTTATATATTTAATTCTTTTAAGATTTTCTCTTGTCAGTCCCATCAGACCCTTAATCATTAATTATTTTCATACATAGAATTACAGTAATGCTCAGTTTCTACAACATGGCCAAGAATATATTTTTTGCAGTCAGCTCTATATAGACCCTCCAAAATATGGATTTAAAATAGAATAACTGACTTAATGTTATGGCATTTTAGACTGTAAGCGCTTCGGGGCAAGGATTGTCTCTTTTCTAGTGTTTCTATAGCTCCCAAAACAAAGGGGGTCAATTACTAGTGGGGCTTTTGGGCACTACCCTAATACAAATATTTGCTAATAGTAATAAGCAAAACCACATCTGGGTAATGGCAGAATGGGCCTGATTCTGATCTTATTTACATTGGTTTTATACTGTTAGTGAGATCAGAATCAAGCTCACTAACTTTTTGAATGAGGTTGCTTGAGAAATAAAATATTTCATTCACTGCTTTAAAGAACTGTTGTCTGCTCGGCAATCTTCAGATTGTCATCAGTTTTTTTGTTGTGCAAATCCATGGTGAGGGATAAATGAATGAAAAAGCTAGCTCTCGCTTCATTTACAACTGACTCGTGTCAAACCATAGAGGATCTCAAGCCAAAGAATCCAAAACAGGGATAAAAAACTTTACAGACAGCTCCATTTTTACTTGTGGTTGTACCACCTAGTTCTGTGCTCTTCTTGCATAATCTGATCTACTAAGTGTGCTTGGCCAGGTCATTATCTGAATGGGTGGCCCCACTAGAGAAAGAAGAAGTCATGTGTTGGTAATACAGTAGATGACACTCTGCCCTTCAAATGAGGTTAGGGGACACTGCTGCTGTCAGTGCTTTATTTCAGATACGACTTAAAACCACAGCCCTACTACTTCTTATAACATTGATGTTTTGTCTTTTTTTTTTAAAAGCTTTTGAATATTAACCCTGATATCCAGGGCAAATTCCAGCCTAGTTAATTACCTTCTGTGTACCTAAATTGCCTCTGTGCTTTCAGCTGTAAACAGGGGTTGATTAACACTACACTAGGCGTGGATTCAGGCTCAGATCCACCAAAACTTTGCTCCTCCTCTACCAATCAGCAAATATCAGTCTCATAACTCCCAGGGCCTGACATTTTTCATGGGGTCATGTCATGATATGACCTGGGGGGTTGAATGCACCTGTCCCATACACTCGAGAGGTATCTCCTTTTATCTGTGTCCTTCTGACTGTGTATGCTGTCTATATCTATGTGGGTCCCCAAGGGGCAAAAGTTTGATGGAGTCAGAAAAGTTGGATTTCCAGGTCACATGTGTTTCCAAAAAGGGTAGGGTCAATCTGCAGGGTCAGGAGGCAGCTGGAGCGCCTTCCAGGAGTATGTAAGAGGAAATCCAGTCCACCAGCTAGGGGCTGCTGGATGTAGCAGAGTCTTGGGAAGCTGGCCTAGAGAAAGGTTTACTCCTAGCTGTTCCTTTAAGGGTAGTAACGACTAGTGTTCAGTCAACAGTTTGTGGTGTGTCCCTTTCAGTCCTGGGACTTTTAAAGCAGCTGAAGACCTATCTCCGCCTTCCCTAGGTGTTGGGAGAGAGGCAGAGGGTCCGAGGACGATGGTTAAGACTTGGGGAAAAACCCAACCGGCTGTTTTAAGCCCAGGGAGGTTTGGGAAAGTAGAGAGCTGCTGAAAGGGTTCCCAAAGGAAGCAACTGGGGGAGCTGCTGTGAGCCTGGAAATCCAGGCCCCAAGGCAGAAGAGCTGTGCAACCCTTGAACCTGAGGGGGAGACTGCAGAGTAGGGCCACTTCATGTTGAGTCTGGGCAGAAGAGACTTTAGTACAGGTTTATTTGGAAAAAGCAGAATCCCAGCAGTGGAATTTAATTTTATACCTTTGGACTGTGTGCAGTTCTTAAGGGGCTTGGAGAAAAGGGAAAACTGAGGCAGAATCCAGAAGAGCTATGCTTGGCCAGCCCTGGGTTCTACAGAGCAGGCACACCCTTTAACAATAGCAGAGGGAAGTGCTTATTTAATTCTATATGCTATATGCATCTGAAGAAGTGGGCTGTAGTCCACGAAAGCTTATGCTCTAATAAATTTGTTAGTCTCTAAGGTGCCACAAGTACTCCTGTTCTTTTTATTTAATTCTGTTTACTGCTGAGCTACAAGCTATAGTTTGCTTAAAGAATTAAGAGACCCAGAAGTCTGTGCCTGTTTGTTGCTGGGATTTAGACTTACTCTGCTTTTGAAGCAGCACTTCCCAGGGCACTGTATCTGTATGCAGTTGAACTATACCTGATACCTTGTTATTTGCTTTACTTTCAAGAAGGAAGAACACCAGGACAATGTGTGTTTACCCTGGCTTCAGGCCATGCTGTACTTTGCTCTGCTCTGGAAAAGAACAAGCCTGAAAGTTGTTGTTTTTCATAGCTTGGCCTGAGCTCTATTATAGATATATTTACTCTAAAGAGAGAGACAGAGAACTGATTTCTGAAAGGAGAGAGGAAGAGGTCTTGGGAAGGCAGGGTTTGAGAAATAACCAGCAATCAGACTGCTGACTTTGTTCAGGGCCCAAGACTAGCATTGCCAGGTAAAGGGTGGATAGGAACTCAAATACTGCTGTGGGAACACCCTTGCACAGTCCTGCACCAGTAGCAAACAAACAGCTGGCAGTAGAGCTGGTCAAAGATGGAAACACAATGCTGTGGAAAAAGCAGAAGCTGTTCTGTTTTTCCAGGGTTGAAATGGAATAAAAAAAAACTTTTGGAATAAAAATTTAAGCCACTCAGTGCAATAAAATGAATGATGGTCAGGGCTTTTGATTTAATTCACTTTTCATTTTTTTTTACATTTTTATTTTTGCTACTCTAACTTTTCAAAACTTCTCCAACTTTAGAAAAGTCACTGAGTGGCTAAAGTAAAAATAAAACTAACTCTGTCACTTGGTGACTTTTTTCCCAAAGTGGAGGGACGAAGGGGTGGTGAGGGTGTTGACAGGTTGCCCCCAGGGTGCCACCTGGAACTGGGGTACCACTGAGCCTTCTGACCCACCAGCCTGGGCTCCCTCTCACTCTGTGCTGCAGTGACAAGCTGCAAAGCTCTCCAAGCTTGCGCTTTTACCAGCATTCACTGGGACACACCAGCCTAGGACCGCAGAGCAATACCGTCCTGCCCTGGTCGAATCAGGCCAGTACATGGGTTTAATACCCAGTCCGCCTCTCCCTCAATGCGAAGAGGACCGTGTACACTTGTGGTAACCAAGCTGAGATTTTCCCCAGACACCTTAGTTAAATGCATAGTGGTTTGGATTAAAACATAAAATAAGTTTATTAACTACAAAAGGATAAACTTTAAGTGACTATAAGTGATAGCAAACAGATCAGAGCAGATTACCCAGTAAATAAACAAAAACGCAAACTGATCTTAACATACTAGATAGGTAGGATACAAATTAGCAAATTTGCACCCTGAGTGATAAACAGGCTGGCAGATTCTTAAGGCACAAGCTGTCTTTGCTTTGCAGCTTGGATTTCCCAGGTTTTCATACACAGGCTAGAAATCCCTTTAATCTGGGAACATCATTTTCCCCAGTTGTCTTTATTCTTCAGGAGTTTCCAAGTGTGTTGTTGTAGGGAGAGTGAGCTAAAATCATGATGTCATTTCCCCCATTTATATCTTCTTCCCACTTGCTAGAAAGCTCTTTGCTGTGACCTAGGTCAAACAATTCCCATTGTGTAGTGCTATCTCTGAGAGGTTTCTGTTATACACAGTTCATGGGGTAATACTTGTGTTTGTGTGCATTTCCTCAATAAGCCATTAGCATTGTTTGGCCTTTTTACTGTTGTACCTGAAGGCTGATTGTGGGTGTTTTCAACCTCCTAGCATGTTTCAGTATCACATACATAGCCTAACTTCACATACAACGATAGCATATACAATCCAATGAGATATTAATGTCTAGCAGACCAAGATTTTTAGAATGATACCTCACAAGGCATACTTTGTACAAAACATATCCTAATTACATGACAGTGATGAATAAAGAGGTTCCAGGGTGTCACAAGGGCGTGACCAAATGCATCCCATTATCCACACCCTACACATTATAGTAGAATCCTAGAATCATAGAAAATCAGGGTTGGAAGGGACCTCAGGAGGTCATCTAGTCCAACCCCCTGCTCAAAGCAGGACCAATTCCCAACTAAATCATCCCAGCCAGGGCTTTGTCAAGCCTGACCTTAAAAACCTCTAAGGAAGGAGATTCCACCACCTCTCTAGGTAACCCATTCCAGTGCTTCACCACCCTCCTAGTGAAAAAGTTTTTCCTAATATCCAACCTAAACCTCCTCCATTGCAACTTGAGACCATTACTCCTTGTTCTGTCATCTGGTACCACTGAGAACAGTCTAGATCCATCCTCTTTGGAACCCCCTTTCAGGTAGTTGAAAGCAGCTATCAAATCGCCCCTCATTCTTCTCTTCTGCAGACTAAACAATCCCAGTTCCCTCAGCTTCTCCTCATAAGTCATGTCCTCCAGCCCCCTAATCATTTTTGTTACCCTCCGCTGTACTCTTTCCAATTTTTCCACATCCTTCTTGTAGTGTGGGGCCCAAAACTGGACACAGTACTCCAGATGAGGCCTCACCAATGTCGAATAGAGGGGAACGATCATATCCCTCAATCTGCTGGCAATGCCCCTACTTATACAGCCCAAAATGCCCTTAGACTTCTTGGCAACAAGGACACACTGTTGACTCATATCCAGCTTCTCGTCCACTGCAACCCCTAGGTCCTTTTCTGCAGAACTGCTTCAGTTGTAATAATCTTAGTACAAAATATGCCTTGTGTGGTATCATTTGAAAACTTACAACTCACTGTTCAATAATATTATGATGAAATGTATGTAGCACCATTCTATGTAAAGTTATGGATGCTGTGTTGTTAGCACATGTTCAAACCCAGTAGCCCTGACTAGGCAGAAGTTGTTAAACAGATCTATTCTAAACAAAGGAAGGTGTGTTTACCTCAATTTACATATAAGTAGAAACAGGGTTCTTGGGACCCCCAGGAAGAGGGGGTAAACTGGTTTCCCAAAGACAAAGGACGAGCTGACACCTCTAGCCACGTGTCATCAAAGTTGATTGGCCACTTAACTGGTGTTTGATTTGTTCCTGGCCCCCTTCATTGCCAAAGAAAGGCAATCTGCATTTTAGCAAGCAACAACATGGAACCGCTTTCACCACGAGACTCTATGTCTCCATCTTCACAATGGGAACGAATTTTATCTAGGAGTAATCCTCAGGAAAATGCATTTCAAAGAGTGGCTGGACTATAAAAGTGAGGGGCAACAACACCCCAGGTTATCAATCTTTCTTTCTCTCTCCTCCCCCCTTCACTTAAGAAGACAAAGAAACAAGTCTTTTGACTTCAGTAGGGATCCTGATATGAAAATTTAGTTAGCAATATTGCTGGGAACATGTGGTAAGGATTTTACCTTGAACAAAGTCTAGTTTGTTAAATTTTAGGTACTAGAAAGTGTTTTATCTTTATTTCTCTTATAACCATTTTTGACTTTAGTACGTTAGATTTTAAGTGAGTACAAGTATATCTCTTTGTAATTAAATAAACTTGTTTTATCCTTTAATCAACACTAGTGCATTACTGTGTTTAAACTGAACTGTTTGGTAACTTCAGTTAAAGTAGCAAACTGTTGCATAATCACCCCTTACAGGGGCGGTGAACCTATAATAATTGAACTGTCCAGGAGAGGGCTGGACAATGCAGAACACATGTTTTGGGGAAACTTCAGGACAGGGAGTGTGTAAGGGTCAACCTGCAAGTAGTTACCAAGACTGTTGGAAGCCAGAGTGTGGCTGGTGTGTTGCTGACAGGCTGCTGGGATCAGAGCTGAAGTTATACACAGACGCTCAGGCTGTGATCTGCATGCTGCTTGTGAGCAGCCCAAGTTGGGAGCTACAGCAGCAAAGCTTTGTGAGGCACCCCAGGTTGCAGGGCAGGTGATGACACAGCCCCTCACAAGTCTGGATTGCACCCCCAGAACGTGAGAAAGAGGGCGACACAAATATTTGGAACTTCACATTTTGAAAGGGTTTGGTTGTGACAAAAAACAAGATAGTTTTGAAAAATTAAAAGCTTTTTTTTTTGCAAGTTTTTTGCTTGTTCAAAAAAAAGCCACTTTTGTGGCAAAGTCTTGAATGCAAAAATTTTGACCAACTCCAGCTGGGAACAATTAACTGAGTTATGTGTAGTTCACTGACTCACAACCATTTGACTGCTTGGCCTGGGTTAAAAGAATACTTAAATTCTTCCCTGATTGTACAGGGGATAGTACACTTCCCTTTCTGTCCTACATCGTGAATGAGGGCTGGTAAGTGGTTGTGTTCTGCATAAGAGGTGGCTGTACTTTTGTAGTAAGGAAAGCAATACACACGTAAGCAGTGAAGCTTGTAAAGCATTTTGGGATCCAGCTGGATAAAAGAAACTTATATACATGTCAGATGATCATCTAGGAACATAGTCTGGGCACTGCATTCATAAAGCTACAGGACAGAATATAATTAGGGAACAACAGGTTTCAATATAGTAAAGATAATGGTATAATAAATCCTGTATTCTGTAGCATGAAGTACACACTTAGCTGTATTGGTGTCCATAGCTGCAAAAGAACATGCATAAAATATTAGGGTGGGCATGTTTTACAGTCACTGTCCTAGGATAAAGAATGCTTCCCCCGTTCCACCCCTTGATTCTTCAGCTACAGTGGCATAGCTCTTCTGTGACCTATGAAATGTCAGCCAAAATCCAAAGAACATTTTTATTCTTACATATGTGATATTTGGTCTTCTGCCACAAATCATACTGTCAGGGCCGGCTCCAGCATTTCTGCCATCCCAAGCAAAAAAAAAAAAAAAAAAAAGCCGCGATCGGCGGCGGCGGCAGTTCAGCGGCAGGTCCTTCGCTCCTAGAGGGAGTGAGGGACCTGCCACCCCGAACTGCCGCAGGTGCCGCCCCTCTCCCTTGGCCGCCCCAAGCACCCCGGCCCTGCATACTGTAATAGCCTAGCTTGGATTTACATAGTAACTCAGTATAGTTACCTCCAGCCTATACTGCAGGTGACATGCTGTAAAACTCTTGTAAATATATAATAATTCCAAAGTGATTGCATGGCATTAGAAATAACAGAGTGAGTGATTTGACCTCTGAAGGAGGCATATTGCATACCTTCCCTCCATGCCAGTGGGTTACTGTATTCCAGTAGTAGCTGGAGGAAAAGCAGGGGAAAGGGTGGGCTAAAAAGGATACCATTTAATAATAATTTACTTCAATATAGCACCTTTCATCTGAGGCTCTTAAACTGGTTTAAAACCATAGCACACACTCTCATACCCCTGCGATATAGATAGGTATTATTATACCCATTTCAGAGGCACAGAGAGACTACTGCCTACATTTTCAAAGCATGTTACAAGGTTTTAGCTGCACATCTCTTCCTAAAGCAACTGTCAACAGCACCAAGGGCCAAGTCCTCTTATCACCCATACCGTTTGGAGCCAGGACTTGGGGGAGATGTATCTGCCCATGACCATCTCCCTCCTCTCCCCCCAGGCTGGCACACATAGCATTTCTCAGAGGGGTATGCCTTTAAGAAGGTCCCAGTTTTCTCCATTAAAGAGAAATGCTGCCGCAAATGCCAGCAGCACCAGGGGAAAGGAAAGACAAGCTGAGACCTTTCCTGCCCCCTACCCTGGAAGGCAGACCTCTGGGGCATATGTGGCCAGGGCACACACATCCAAACACACAGAGTACTACCAGGGGCAGGCTGTGGGGTTGGCTGTGCTGAACTCTAAGCTGTTTTGTGGTGTTGGGTAACTGACTTGCAGGGGAGGTAAAAGAAGGAGGGTGATTGAGGGTACAGCTAGGTGTTAAATCAACACATGGAGGAGGATGAGAGTCGGGACTTCACCTGTGAGCCCAGAAACTGAGCTTGCAGCTATGGGAGCAGGCAGCTTGGTGAGGATGGACGTTAGGGGAGCTGCCAGTATGGCAGGAATGGGTGTTAGGGGAGCAGCCAGTAGGCAGTATGTCTAGGGTCGTGTGATGGGAAAACACTTAGGAAGGTAATTCAGGTCCCCTCCTGAATAGCAGAAGCAGAGTCTGCACCTGCGAACTCATCCAGCTAGCAGCTTGGTGAGGATCTGAGAGCCTCGTATTTTAAATGCATAATGAGCCTGGCTATATCAGGAAAGTATTTTTTTTTAAATGCCTCACATTTGTAAGATAGGACTTATGAAGAGGAAGGAACAACATTCTCATCCGGGCAGTCTGAAGAGGAAGCAGTAAAACACTGGGTTCATTATGCTGAGGCAGGATGGGGTCTCTGGGTGGTGGCATAGTTTAGGTATGATATTGGTGGACTTAAAAGAGTTTAGGCTGCAGACAAGGTGCGGGTCAAGAACTAACAGTAGATGCACAGATACTACAGTGATGGGAGCATTTGAGAACTCCGATATGTGGCGGTAATTGGGGATAGCTTATGTAATAAATAAAACAAACTAACTCTCATGAAACTAACAAGATTTCAGAATCATAGAAAGGGGTGGTCCAGGTTTACTTCTGTAAATGGATGATGGGTCAGAGGGAGGCTGGGGCAGTGAGCACTTTTTCCAAACCTGCTTGCCTATGCCCAGTACAAAGATAATCATCAGGCAGAACTTATAGTCTACTATCACTACATAATAATAATTCCTCACTGTCTTCACTTCAGGTAAAATGGTTGTATCTTATCAGAAACAAAATGCAGCACTAGTTTTCAAAGTATCCCTTAAATAAATCACTTCAACTTTTGATTTCTTTCTCTTGTTTTTGAAGTGACGCTGTACTGCATTTTAGCAGCTGAATTTAAATGAACAGGGTTTTTAAGAGCTCTGACTGATCTTTGTGATAGGTAAGGAATTCTTTTCTGATCAAGGGAAAAAACAGACTATTCATTATCTCCAGCACAAAGGACCTCAGTGTCAAAGAAATCTAAGCCTTGAAATATTTGCCTATTGAATTTGGGCTTGTTAACATGCTTATCAGTTATGTACATAACCAAAGCATATGTCCTACAACGCATCAGTTTCATGTTGAAGAAATGTACAATTCTATTTAAAAATAAGGCTCTTTAAAAAAAGGATGTTTTTATCCTGTTGGTAGTAGTGATTTGTTGTCATGTTTTGCAGGGCTCAGACTTGCCAAGTTTAAATTTTTTCCCCCTGTAGAGTACAGGGTTTTAGTCCTTTCTGTAGGAAGTCTTGAACAACTCTCAATTTGATTTTTCTGATGCTGGGTTAAAGGCTCAGTACAGGCTGATACCATATGAAATGAGAGCGATCGGTGTGTGTTAAGAAATAGCCCTGGCGCTAAAATGTTTCAAAACCATCTTTCCTTACCCTGCCTTATTCTTTAATTTAGATGATCCAAATTTAGATGGCAAGGTTATCTCATAAGGCCAAACTTCTAAGCAAATAAATATTTTTCTCCTTTCTTTTTAATTTTCACATTTCTGATATTTCTCTATTTATCCTATTGAAGTTTGAAATTTGTTATAGGCTGGATTGTGTTTTCTGGGATTAGCCCTCATCAATGGGTGGTTCATAATTTGCACAATTCCAGTATTGGAACTGGAAAGCCCTGTGTTTCATACATACTTCTGAGTCACGGTTCCTCCCTGTTTCCCCATCAGTGGCAGCTGCTGTCCGAACTAAGTGGTGGGCTGCGCTTAGCAAGCTGTTCTCTGCCTGTGTATGTGTGCGTGCGCGCACACACACACACACACACACACCTCCACACCCCTGGTTGTTATTTTCAAAGTAAAAAACTGGGTCACAGTAGTAGGGACTGTCATTTGGAAGAAGTTTGGAGGAGTATAAGGGATGGTGGTGGGTAAATGGGAAGAAAAAGGGACACCCTCTTCTACAACACTCCTCCCTACACACACACACACACAGAGCTGAAAACCCCTCTTCTTCTTACCTCATCTCTCCTCATCTTACCTCATCTCTGCCCCCCTCAGCTCTGAAATCTCTCCCATCTGACAATCCTAGGCTCAGAACTGCCCTCCCCCCTCTAGACACACACAGAAAATCCTCCATAGTTTGCACCATTCCTCTTCTAGCTGACACCCAACACCATCAGCCTCAAAAGCCCAGCTCAGAAAATCTACCCCCTTACATGTTGCTGGACCTGGAGAACCAGGAGCAGAGGTGTCAGGGAAGGATCCTGGGAGCTAGAAGTATGTGCAGGGAGTCCTAGGGCTTGTCTACACTATGGGGACTATGGTGCTGTAGTTAAGTCAGCATAATCCTGTAGTGTAGACGCAACCTACAGCAACAGAAGGGGTTTTTCCATTAGGAAAACCACCTCTCTGAGCAATGGTAACTAAGTTGACAGAAGCATTCTTCCATCAACCTGGCTGTGTCAAAGCTGGGGGTTAGGTCAGCATAGCTATGGCACTTGGGTGTGGATTTTTCATTCTCTTGAGTGGTGTAGCTACGTTGGCTTAAGTTTTAAATATAGACCAGGCCCTAGACTCTTACCACTTTGGGGAAAACCTGGATTAGCTCCTCCCCTCAGAAGCCTGTATTCCTTCTTGCATGCCCAGCACCATCACCTCTCAAGGCAATTTTAGCCCCTGTTGGAGCCAGTCTTGCTAAGAAGGTAAAATTTCCAGGCTTCATTCAATTTTTTCAGCACTGCCCAAGGGAAAACCTGCCCTGACTGGCTGCCTTCTCCAATTCCTCACCTTTGGGGAAGAGCAGCCAATCAGAGCTGCGGAAGGAGGCAGGTGCAGCTCTCCCCTCTCCCTTCAGGAGCCCTAACAGAGTTAGGGTGGGTGGGGGGATAAGGAAGCAGAAACAGTCCAGCAGCTTAAGTCAGCTCTGATCCCTCTTCCTTCCTCCCCTCTTGTGAACAATGGGGCAGTCTGCTCCATCCTCCCCCTTCTCCCTGAAACACCAGACCTGGGAAGGGGGAGAAGAAAATGCCATTGCAGTTGCCCCTCCAGGCCTGGGAGAAAGGAGGTGAAGAGAGCCCACAGCTACAGGAGGAGTAGAGGTGCATTGGGGAGCAAGAGGCAGATGTGTGGCTGGGAGTGGGCAGCAGAATTGATGTTGGGGCCAGAGGGGCAAAGTTGATGTGGGTGTTGGGGGATGTATAATTAATTGTGGGGCTGAGCGATGGGCAGATAAGAGACTGGGGAGACAGCATTAATTAATTAGAATTTTAGGGCTTGTAGAAAAGCTGGAAATGCATTTTATACATGGCCTAACTCCTCAAAGGTATTTAAGCATTGATTTTGAAGGGAGTTAGGTGCCTAAATACCTTTGAGGGTCTGGGCCTACATCCTTCACCCATCTTCTTCTGACAAGTTGCAATAAGAGACTATGAGCAATATTGGAAATATGACATGGTAGCTTTTTACTTATTGGGTTATATACTGTACATAGCACCTATTTAAACATTCTAGACTACCCACAAATACATGTGGCTATCTCATCATGTTGCAATTTGTTACAACATAACTTTAAAATGGGAAGGCTGGTTAGTTTGTGCCTGAATTTATGCAGATATGTGACAATTTTTGCAAACTTGCAACTCCTTGTTTTCAGCTAGAGCATATTGGCAGGTATGAACCTAGTCCAGAATTTGATTGACAGGTTCCACTCTTTGAGATTCTTATAATTCGGGATTACTTTTTATATGGTGCCTCAAAGAAGCAAGGCAGATTAATTGGTTGCCTTGACAACTTGTTTCTGTGCATTTTTGTCCTTGTTAGCAACATAAAGCAAATCCCTTAATTCCTCAACCTCCTGTCTCATCAGGTGAAATTTCCTTTCAAAGGCTTGTTTAGACTAGGAAAGAGTTGTCTTATGCTGTTCAATTAAGTGCTGTTTAAAAACATGTTAGCTTGTAGTGTAGACAGGTATGTCACTGTGATCGGTGTCGGTCCACCTGCCTGCTAGGGGGCGGTGGGGAGCTACGACGTCACTGGCCAGCCTGGGTCACGCCTCTGCCACTGGGGAATTAGCGGCGGGAAGAACGCCATCCAGTGTCTGTAGCGTGCCCCTCAGGCAGGGGAGCGCTGGCAAAGGTCAATAGCGCGCCCCTCAGGCAGGGGAGCGCTGGCAAAGGTCAATAGCACACCCCTCAGGCAGGGGAGCGCTGGCAAAGGTCTATAGCGCGCCCCTCAGGCAGGGGAGTGCCGGCAAAGGTCCCGGCGTGGGTCGGCCAGGTAGGGGAACGCAGGCCCACTCTACACCACTGTGTTACAGCCCAGGGCCCTGACAGTGGCAGAATGAGGGTCCCGCCACTGGGTCAGTGGGGTCATCCCGCTACATAGACTCACCACTGTGCAGCTCTGTCCCTGGGCTACTTCCTACCTGATGGCTCGTCCGAATCCTTCTGGTCCTGCCAGTGCGTCGGGCAGCTCTGCTGTTGGCAGCTCCAGCTCCCCCTCGGGCTCCGGCTCCTCCAGCTCCTCCCAGTACTCAGCTGCTGGCAGCTCCAGCTCCCCCTCCGGCTCCTCCAGTCCCTCTGGGTACTTGGCAGTGGGCAGTCCTGGTAGCCCCAGTCCTTCCTCCAGGTGAGTTTCCCACTGGTCCAGGGCCTCCCCTGGCGTGGCAGCAGGGTCTGAAGGGAGCAGCCCACAGTCTGCGTCTGCCTCCCTTCCTGGTGCTGCCCTGACTGAGCTAAGGGTCCCGCCCTTTATACTTCCTGTTCCACTCCTCCCCTTCTGGGGGGTGGAGCGAGCTTGGCCTGGCCCTGCCCACTCAGGCTGAGAGAGCGGCCCTTTACCCTCAGGTTCAGAGGGCAGCCACCCTGGCTCCCTACAGTCACCCTAACCACTTGTTAGCTTATCATGGTTGGTCATGGTACCCTATCTATTCTTTCTAATGCATTTTATGATGGATGCATTAGAAAGACAATAGAGAGGGTAGAATCATAGAATATCAGGGTTGGAAGGGACCTCAGGAAGTCATCTAGTCCAACCCTCTGCTCAAAGCAGGACCAATCCCCAGACAGATTTTTGCCCCCGATCTCTAAATGGCCCCCTCAAGGATTGAGCTCACAATGCTGGGTTTAAGCAGACCAATGCTCAAAACACTGAACTATCCCTCCCGCCTTCCTCTGTCTCTGTCTCTCCCCCAGCCTGCCCCTGCCCCAAACACCTGGCTCATCAGGAGAGAGTGACTTTGTTTGGGTTCTTTAAAAATGTGTGAATTAAAAGAACAACCATAAGACAGAATGACTAACTGAGTCGTACACTATATTTCTAAATAAATATGGAACTTGACTCCTTCTGGGAAATAAGTCCACAAAGGGCATTTTACAGAATGGTGAGAAGGACAATTTTCTTAGGCAATACTTAATCCTGAATGTTTCTTAAAAACACATGCAGGGATAGAAGTTGCAATGGAATGTTTCTAATGTTACAAATCCTTGACAAATAAAAGCATTAGAAACGTTCCATTGCGACTTCTATATATATATTCTATATAAATTATAATTATAATTTTGTAAAAAATTAAGTTCACAAATTTGAAGCCTGTGAGGAGGTGGGGCTGATCAAAGAGGCCACCTCTAACTGTTCCACAGAAAGGCAGGAGTTCTATTTCAAAATATGCCAGCAGAGAAATATTCTCTTAACTGTGTCTAATGATATAGAGATGCAGGAAAACAGCTTCTTTTGAAGTCTTTCTCAAAATGCCCTCTGGCTAATGCACATCTTGCAGAATCTAGCCTGGTGTCTTACTATGTTAAGCTGCCTGTTCTTCAAAGAGTAAGAAATGCTACAAATGGCTGTAAAGGGAGCAGAACAGCTAGGACTGCTGTTTAGAGTTTCCAGAGATCCTGCCATCAGGCTAAATCCTGCAGCCCTCAGACAAGAAAAAATCCAATTGAAGTGAAAATAAGTATTCCCTCAGCAAGGTCTAGTTATCTCATAGTATTTTAAAACCTGTTAAACAACCTCAATGAATGAAAAAAGTATTACGACATTGAGGTAACTGTCATCCTATACCTCACACGGGCAAAATTCCGATTGATGTCAGTGGGAGTTTTAGTTGTGTTAGGGCACATCTATACAGCAAATGAAGGCGTGGTTATAGCAAGAGTAGACAGACTCATGCTACCTTTACTCTAGCAAGCATGGGTAACTGTAGAGGTGAAGAAGTGATGACATGGACTTTAGTGCAGGCTAGCCACAAGCCTGCGGGGACTCGTGTTGCTTGCCCACATTAAGCCAGTGCCACCACATCGCCACTGCTATCGTTACCCATGCTAGCTAGAATAAAGCGGTCCATTTGCAGCGTAAACATACCTATCAGTATGCAAATGTGGAAATACAGTATAAAAATGTGTCAGTGTATAATGGAGAATTTGGGGGACAGGGTGGAGGGAGGAGACGTACTGCAAAAACCAGAAAGGAGGCTTATTGTTTGGTACCATTAAAGAGAAAATAATGGTCAAAGTCATCAATTAAGATATTTCATAATCCAAATGTCTGAAAGAACAAAGCCCAACAGATAGGAAGGGAAAATGGAAATAAAAAGTTAAGATGTCAGAGTGTTGCCAATTCTCACCATATTTTGCTTGAAGTGCCAGCTCCTGGAACTATGTGTTTATGTGACAATCTTAGCTTTCATTTTTTAAAAATGTAAGTTTTTAGCCCTCATAGTTACACAGTAAAGCTTGAAAATGTTACCCAAGTGAATCCGTAAAGGCTCAAAACCCAGAGGGTAAGTAAAAAGCAAACAAGGTTTATTCCTTTTTTAAAATACTGAGATTTTTACTCTCATGATTTTGGGGGGCATGATTCATGATTTTTGAATCCTTGTCATTGACAATACTGAGATAGCAAAGAGGCTGAAACAAAGAATTATAATGAGCAACTCTGTGAACTGCTTTATTTGGCTGTAAGAAAACATTTTAAATAATCTTATGCTGAGAAGTATCAGGCTTTTTGGTTCCTTCATACAGTGTCAGAGTTGTTAGGTAGCTTTCCAATATGCCCATTACATGGCTATTCAATGATATATTGTGGTGCAGCAAATTGATGTCCTCTGTATGCACTACAGACAATGAGTTTTAGAGCAATCTTCCACTGAAATTAATGTCTGCATTAGAAAGTACTTTTTAATTAAAGATGATGCATGAAGTAACAGGTGAGCCTTTCTTCTTCCTCTGTTTTCCTCTGGAATATTTTTTTTTGTAGCCATGGTGAGACACAGTGGTAGGGTGACATCCAAGTAGAGATACTGGACTTCATTCTCTGCTGTGCCAGAACTCTTCTTGGTGGCGGGGGTTGGATACAGTGATGGTTTTACAGCTCTCTGCTTCTCAGGGTCAGACTTCTAAAAACTCTTTTAAAAAATGTTTCCTTGCTGATGTTCATAAGAGACTTCTGAGTGTGTTTGAGGGCATGCCTGTGCTCCATTCCCTCCCTCTTCACACCTGCTGCTTCTTCAGTTTCAGTTTTGCTGCTGCTTTTAAGGGTAGACAGCTTTTGAGTACACTAGGCAAGAACATACACAGGCCATCCCCCAGAGGAGAACATGAATGATATTATCATGGTAGACAGGCAGTACAACTGGTCATCAACAAAAGAATGAATGTTCTGTCAAATGCACAAACTGATAAAAAGAAAAGAAAAAATGAACTTCTTTCAGTTATAGGAATTTTAAGTAATACTTGTAACAATAATAGGTTTTTAGGACAGAAATATGATTTTTGCGTTGTTTGTGTCCCTTCTGAAGTCTCATTTGAAAAATCTCCTACCCCAAAAGATAGAAGTCATGGTACAGATGGTTCTAATGGGACTATTCAACATATCTTTCTGAAGCTGATGACATTTTGTTTATCTGCATGGCAGGTCGCCCACCTTTAATGAAATGTTAAAGGTTGAGATTTAAACCCACAGAAGTCAGGACATTCAGAGATCAAATTGCTTCGCTACTTTGTTCCTTTTCCTTTCATCTCTCCTGGTTTTCTATTTCTCTCCATCCCTACTTTAGTCTGTATCCTGTGTACCCCTTACTGCCTATGCCACCTCTATCTCTACACCCTGGTGAAGGCATTAGGACAGAATAAATTCCTGATGACTTTCTCTTGTGTGAAGCTATCTGTTAATTAACTACAGGTAGTGTTTGAAATATTTTTATACCTTTGTCCTGGTTAACTCATTCATGAAGTAAGTAACTGTATGTCCCATTACAATTGCGGGCAAAGACCCTATTGTATAAAAAACATGTTCAGGAGTCAAAAATAAGGGTGGGAAAGAGGAATAGAGACTGAAGACTAGATGGGGTAAAGAACGGGGTGAACTAAAAGTGAGCCAATCTTATACCAGTCTTGATTTTGTGGGTTTAAATCACAAAACTGTAGATTTTCAGTTTGAAGAGAAGAGAAATTGTACCAAGAAACCTTGGAGCAATAGGTGGAAATTTTAGAAAGTGGAAACCATGCACAAGTAAGCTGATACCAGATAATACCCTATGGATCACCTCCTTTCTTTGGACTGATCCACCCTGCCTAAATGGAGAGGTGGATGAAGCAGCATCTCCCATGTCATTGGTCTTGCCTTCTCGGAACTCCATGGGTCTTCAGCCTCTCTGAGTGGGGAGTTAGTGGGAGGCAGTAGTGTGGGGGATGCCCATCTCTGCCTCTTCAGGCTGTATTAACGCCTAAATGTAGCTCCCTTATGGCATGGAGCCTCTTCCCTTCAATGGGGAGGAGACTCCATGGATTGAAGGGGAGGTGAGCCATGCTGACAGGGAGCTGTGGGGAGAGCGGAAGGAGCCAGGAGGCTTCCCAGACCTGGTTTTAGTTCTGTAGAATAAAATCCAAGTATGGTAAATCAATACTTCTTTTTTATCCGTACTCGCCAAGCTACCAGAAGTTTATGGCTTTTAGAACCTTCATGAGTCACTGGTGTTATTTATGGATTAATGTTGTGATATGCATTGATGTCAGGCAGAGTGACATGCAGCAAAATGTCAAGAAAGCACTGATCAAAGCTGAATTCAGCCTGGTGCCTGAGTCAGATCTGATGGCTCTGTCTGTTCTTTCTTTCCTTGGTGGCAGGGAGTCATTAGCTATTACAATGCCTTTTTTGTTGAAATGCAAAGAACTAAATGGTCAGGTTGGGAAACATTTGTAGCCCAATCAGTACTGGGACAAACCACTTATGCCCATCAGACTGCAGAGCCTTTACTGGGGCTGTATATCCAAGTTCCTCAGAAACCCAAATAGCAGCATTTGGATAAACTAGAATAAATCAAACTTCTTTGAATTTCTTTGTTATTGTTATTGTTGTTTTACTAGCTTTGCTAATGCCTCAGAATCATTTATGGTACTAAAATAACACCAGATTTGTCTGTGAGATTTCCACCATCCAAGAACTGAAATTATACAAGAAGACCCAGTCTCACATTATTTTTGCTTCCTTAAATAGTTCTGAGATACTATAAATGCTCATAAAAACAGCTCTTTATTTTGTCATAGGGGTCTGGCTTACAGAAAAACAAAAATCACAGATGTTTTTTTCTCTTGTCAGAGAGACGCATGCTTTATTTGCCCTCCCCAAAGTTGGACAAGGACGTGTACCGAGACATTCCAAAGAAAAAGAACAACAAACTCCAACATCACATTCAAATCCCCCAGCATTCAGGTTGAGCTGCCTGAAGCTTCCTGTGTTTAAAAACTTCCCTCACTCAAGCCAAGGAGCTGTTTTTCTCTGGGTTTGGAATATGCTGGCTGGCCTTAAACTCCTCTTCCTTTAATCAGCCTCACCTGGCCTGCTGGGATTAAATTAGGGCAATTATCCCCTTTCTCTTCTGCCTAATTTATCATTATGGTAACTCCACACCATCACCAGACCACCCCACCACATAGCTGTAAGATAAGTGGTTATGACCTAGGGAAATAGGACTTGTCTGTTCCAGAATCAGACCCGTGTTCCGCCAACCCCAGTATCCAGTGTGACAGTGGTGGGTACTCGATGGTAGGTGGAAGAAACCCCGCTCTGAACAATAAACCCCAGGAAGTTTCTTTCCATCCCAGTGAGGGAAGCCCAAATCCTCAAAAGTATTTAGATGCTTAATTCCCATTGATGGCACAATATAATTTCTGCAGAGCCGTTTGCAAAATACAGCATGTCAAGGCTGGACATTTATGGCCAAGGCTTGTAAGAAAATTGTATGCCATGATTTTTGTTGTGGAAGCTGCATCTTTCAACACACGCTGCCATTTTTTATAGTTACTGCAAATGTGAGTGATGTGATCCTGTGTTCCAGGTCACACTGCCTTTTATGAGATTTTGGCCAGCCACCCCGCGGTCATGACAGAGGGCAGTTCAGCCAAATTAATGCGAGTGGCATTGCCATCTGGTGCACAGGGTCAAATATGGGTCTTTTATGGTACTTAAACTGACCTCACTAAAACCTCAACTTTAACAAATTGGGACCACAAATTTTGAACCAAAAAAATCACAACTTTTTTACAGCCTTTTTTATGGTCTGGTCCAATGTCCACTGAAGTAAATGAGAACCTTTCCATTGACTTCAATGGGAGTTGGATCTGTCCCATAGTTAGCTATCCCATCCCTCCCTGAATTCTAGATGATACATTTTTTTCAGTGCTAGTGTGGCAGACAGTGATCTGTATTGCTTGTCACACCTCATACTAATTGGTTGCATATTGTTAGCTGCAACAGTGTAACCAATGGATTGTTCTGCATATCCATCAGATTTAACTTCCTCTTGTGGTTTTCTCCTTCCCCTCAGCGGGACAATAAGAACATGAGAGGAAGGGGAAAACAAAGCCTGTGAGCACACACTTAGATAGCTTATTAGAACCACGGTATCCTGCTAATGATTTTTACCAAGTTCTGCTACATGAAGATCTGTCAGTCCAATAAATCTGTGCACAGGAGGTACAAGCTAAACAATTACTCAGTGTATGTGATCATGTGGTTATGTGCGTGTCTAAATAAGAACATTCAATGATGATGAATCTGATCAAACTTTCTTCAGTCATGTATATTTGCTCCTCTAGCCATCCAAAGAGTCTTTTTTTTCCTCTTAAAGTTCTATTGCAATTCACATCAATAAATTACTGCCAGTGATAGCAAAACTAGTAATCCAATCATAGGAGAGATGAAGGAAATGTTACTTTGGGTACCTGTACACTGGATACCACTGGTGACAGTGTGTAGGGAATGTGTAGCTACACTTCGCAGTGAAAAGCAGGATGTGTCTATACTACAGTGTGTAGCCACACACATCAGTGAAAGGCTCAGGTGGGGTGTGGGGAGAGGCACCAGGGAAAGCTCCAGCAGTGAGGAGCTGCTGGAGCCTTTCCCCACTGCCTGAGTGTTTCCCTCCAATGGGGAAAGACTCTGAAGCAGGAGCTGCAGGAGCCTTTCCCCTCTGCTGGAACCTTTCCCTGCAGGTGGGAAAGACTCTGGCAGTGAGGAAGCAGTGAGAGGAAGGGGATAAAAATAGCAGTGTAGAGAGCCATGTAGAGTACATACCCACAGGATTCAGGCATGTCTTTACTCTACTCACCTAAGCAATCTACACTGCTATTTACACTCATGTTAGGGTGTGTGTAGTGTATGTACTCTACACACCGCCGTCGCTTGCTTTCCCCCACCCTTGCTCACTCACTCATTTTCACCGGGCTGGGAAAGGTCCCTTTTCGGCCGGGTGTTTGGTTGAAAACTGAATACCTGGCAACCCAATGCCAGTGGCATTGCTGATGGAACAGAGGAACTGGGGTGGCGGGGGCGGGGGAAATGAGCCAGACAAGACAGGTTGGGAGGGATATGGTTGTCAAGGGGCTTGAAGGTAATGAAAAGAAAAGAAGCTTGGACAACTTGATGTGGTGAAACATGGAGCCTGTGGTGGGATTTGGAGAGAGGTGATATAGCCAGAGTGATAGGCAAGGAGATGACCTTAATAGCTGTGTTTTTGTGGATTGGTAGGGGCTATATGAATGCCAGGAATAATGGAGAGTATGAGTTGACAATAATTAAGATGAGGGACTGGAAGAGAGTGTTGCCTGTCTAGACCAAAAGAAATAAGTGGATTTTAGGAATGTTATGGAAAAAGGAAAAGCAGCATTTGGACACAGCCTGGAAGTGCAGGACAAGAGAAATAGAGGCCAAAGGTGGAACCCTGGCAGCTGGTTGGAGTGATGGCTGGAGTAGGGTAGCAGTTACAGAGAAGCTGGGCCTGCACTTGGAAGAAGATGTATTTTTAATCTGTGTTAACTAACCTGTGTTAAAATCCTAGTGGGGAAAAAAACACTTGTAGTTTTAACCTATGTTGACTGGTTGAGATAAACCCTAGGCTCCCCCCTGGAGGAAGTGGAGAGCATTTTAAAAGAAACATAGGAGTTTTGGTTTGCCCATGTTAAGTTTAAGTTAATAGCAAGACATCCAGAAGGGAAATGTCAGAGACGCAGCCTGAAATAAAGGATTGAATAGAGAACATAGGTCAAGAGTGTAAATGAGATGAATCTGTGGGTCATCAGCATAAAGAAATGTCAGTCTCCACTTTCACTCTGTGCTCAGACTGCCAGTTAGTACAAATTAAGATGCAGATACTTGTCCAACCGGAAATGGACCAAAATCATCAACTCATTTTATATGCCACCCACTGGTAAAACTTCTCGTCCCTACTAACCTGATCCACGTTGAACCAGTGACCTAGAGCTAAAAAGCTACATAGCCCATTGAAAAGCCCCAGAGCCAGGCAGTTCTCTGACAGAGTTTTGTTATGATTTGTTTTTAATCAAAACAGACAGTGAAAGCTTTTTAAATTGGTTTTGGGGATTTGTGTCATAAAACATTTAAGTAACACATGGGTTATTTATTCATGTGTGTTTTTAAATTGCTGACTTTTTAAAAAATGCATCTGATTTCCAGTGTGACGTTGGTGCTGCAATTACTTAGTCAGCTGTTCAGGGGGAAAAACCTGGGACTATGTCTTTGACTCTGATGTAACTGTATTTGTAAAGGCTCAGTAACTCCAGTTCTGGTTCTAAATGAAGTGTTTTAATGAACTGATTACTTTTTCCACCTGGTCCCTTAGCTGTCTGTGGAGAGCAAAAGGGTACATTTACTTATTTTATTTCTCTTGATTGTTTCTATATAAAGGATATTTCCCAGCCTCCAGATATTTGGATTAATCAGCAGAATAAATGTTCATGTATTTCATGCACAACAGAGCATTTTGCCTTAGGGACAGATCCTCAACTGGTATAAATTGGTCTAGCTCTACGGTGGTCAATGCAGCTACACTGACTTACACCAGCTGAGGATCTAGCCTACACTTTTAAAAATGAAAATAAATACAGGTTTACGGCTCTAAAAATGGCATTTTATTGCAATTGTGCTGAATCCCCCATGCCCCTTTGAGGAAACTGACAGAGAAACTGTATAAGCAGCATCTCAGACATGGGCAAAACTTGTCAGATGCATCATCCACCATCTGCCACTGTTAGGTACAGCAAGTTGTTGCAAGAAAGCTGAGTAACATTTGTACAGTATTCTTAGGCAAATGTAGGCTTCTAGCAGAATCACAAACACAACACGCTGTAGCTTCTATCTCTGTGTATTTCTTCCCTTTCTGCATGTTAATGGAAAGCTAACATGTAATGAAAAGAAAAAAGAATATTTGTTTGTTTGTTTGTTTGTTTGTTTGACCTCCCAACCAGAGCTCAGAATACCAGAAATAAGAAGAAGGTTAGGGAAGCAGTTTAAGAGTCTCTGGAAAGCCCAGCATTCTCCAACCCAAGGTATTCTAATCTTCATCCTAAACACACTGCAAATGCCCTAAACTGGCAAGGGCAGAGACAGCACTGTACAGAACAGCCTACCCAACCCATAGAGACAGTGTCCTTCTGCCACTCCCTAGCAGCCCCTTCTGGCTAGTGAAAGGAGTGACATTGATGGGCTCCAATGGGAGCCACATCCAACCCTCCTCACCAGAAAAAAATCATGTAATGGAAGTTTGGGGATGATGAAGTGTAAGGTAAGTCAGTAAAGATGAGGGAAAGTGTAGGACCACTATTTAGCAGGGCAGGAGAGCTAATAATGGAGGACATCATGAAGGTGTTTAATGCCTATTTTTCTTCAGTTCTTACTAAAAAGGTTAATTGTGACCAGATATAACACAATAGTAACAACAAAGGGGAAAGAACACAAGCCAGAATTGGGAAAGAATAGGTTAAAGAATATTTAGATAAGTGAGATGTATTGAAATTGGCAGGGCCTGATGAAATTCAGCCTAGGATATTTAGGGAACTAACTGAAACTGCGTGTGACATACCTACAAGCGGTGGACACCATGCAGCAATGCTCAGGTTTGACCCACTCACCGCCCTCTCCACAAGTTTTCAATATCACATGACACACAGCCTGGTACCTTTGTGTGACCCACAGTTTGGGAACCCCTGGATTAGACAAACACGTGTCAAGGATGGTCTAGGTATTCCTGGTCCTGCCTCAGTGCAGGGAGATAGACTAGATGACCTGTCACAGAGTAGCTGCTCCCTGTGGATGGATTAAGCCCAGATCCCCTGGACCAGAGCAAGTGAGCCCGATACAGCCAATTAAAGAGGGCTGGGCTTCATGTGAGCCTATAAAGGGGCATTTGGGGATGGACTGAGACTGGCTGTACCGTGGGGTGGAAAGGCCCATGCTGGAGTGGAGTCAGCTCCTATGGTGGGTACCTGGAACAAGGGGCCAGGTCTCAGGAAAGCAGCAGAAAGGGAACAGAGCTGACTAGAACTGGGAAACTGCCAGGAGCAGGAATGCTAGAGACCCCTGGAGGACTGGCCGTGAAACCTGAGTCTAAGGAATGAGTTAAGACTGTTTTCCTGTTTGTTTGCTAACCTCCTTGTGAAAGAGTGGGCGTGGCAGTGCATGATTTGGAGTGGAAGAGAAGACCTGCCCAGTAACATGACCTCTCAAGATCCCTCGCAGCCCTAAATTTCTATGGTTCTATGCTTTTCACATAATTCTCAATGTGTTTTTATTGTACTAGTAGCAAAACAAGGAGGCCTACAATACCTCTTCATTTAGAAAAGGAACTTAGAGTTCAACAGACTGAAGTCTCGTACCTTATGCGTGTGCTTTGTATTTCCAAGGTCCTGAGTTCAAATTCAGTTACAGTCATATCATAACTTCATTTTATAAATCTATAATTGAACTGATGAAAAAATTGTGTCAATGATTGTGATGCACTGTACCTCAAAATAGCATCCCCACCCCCCCGTATTCACCACTTGTGTATGGTTATGATATATTTTGTACAAAGTAGGCCTTGTGAGGTATCATTGGAAAAGTCATAGTCTGTTGACCATTCCTGTCCTGTTGAAATGTATACATACATCATTGTATGTATGAGATTTTGCTATATGTTTGTTACCAAAATATATTGTGAGTCTGGGAAACGCCTACAGACTAGCCCCTCAGAAATGACAAAAAAACTGCAAACACAGAAGCCTTACATGCCAAGCCTCACGTAGACAAAAGGTGTGAACAAGAATTTGCAATTCACATGAAAGACAGTTGCTGAAGCATGTTCACGAAGGAGCTGCCTAACTCCCATGAAACAGCACCTGGATGATAGTGTAAAATAAGGGACAATGACATCACCTCTTCATCTCTCCTCCCACACCTACACTGACGGCAGCAAGACCATTTGGAAGACAAAGAAGCATTTCAAGTGGGAGGAGTTGTCCTAACTGGAAAAGCTTTCCAGTTAGCACAGACTGCTGTAGGTTTTGGATAGGAGAAACTTTATTACTTCAAATTTGATTTAGCTTGAAAAAGTTTAGGAATTAGACTGTGACTTTTATCTTTAATTTCTTTTTGTAACTAATTCTAAGCTCCTATGCCAATACTACTTATACATCACTTAAAAGCTATCTTTCTATAGTTAATAAATCTGTTTTATGTTTAGTCTAAACCAATGTGATTTTGGCTGAAGTATTTGGAGAATTTACTCAGGTTACCAAGGATGCCTCATGTCCATTGCCCTTTCACGGAGTGGTGAACTAATTAATGAGCTTGAACTGATCAAGAAGGTCTTGAGCAGTGTAAGATGCACATTTCTGGGGCGCAAAGCTGGGGCTGGGGCTGGAGGGGATTTTCTGGTGTCTTCCTGTATACAGTTCATAAGTGGCTGAGGAGAGTATTCATGTACTTTGCTGGATATGCCTCTGCATGATGATGGCTGAGTGAACAGAGCCTGGAGGGGTTTGCTGTTCACTAGCATAACAGTGTAGGAGACAGCCAGGGCAGGACAGTTAAAGGGGTCACAGTTGTTCCACAGTCCAGATTCCACTCCGAGGACTGTCACAATCATATCTTACCACTCTTCAAAACAGTATCAGACAAATGGGATGACCTGGATAATGATGTGTCTTCTCAGTCTGACATCAATCATGGGAAAAATAATGGAATGGCTGGTACAGGACTTAATTAATAAAGAATTAAAGGAGGGTAATGCAACTAATGCCAGTCCATATGGATTTATGGAAATAGTAAACTTATTTGGTATCTTTTTTGATGAGATTACAAATTTAGTTGATAAAGATAATAGTGTTGATGTAACATATTGAGACTTCTGTAAGGCTTTTGACTTGGCACTGCATGACATTTTGATTAAGAAATTAAAATGATACAAAATCAACATAGCACACATTAATGGATTAAAAGCTGGGTAACTGAAATGTCTCAAAATGTAATTATAAATAGAGAATCATCACTGAGTGGGTGTATTTCTACTGGGGTCCTACAGGAATGAGCTCTTGGCCCTATGTTGTTTAGCATTTGTTTCAGTGACCTGAAAGAAAACATAAAACCATTACTGATACATTTTGCAGATGACAAGATTGGGGGAGTGGTAAATAAAGAAGAGGACAGGTCACTGATACAGTGCACTCTGGATCACTTGGTAACATGGAAACAAGCAAACAACATGCATTTCAATATGGCCAAATGTAAAGTCATACACCTAGGAACAAAGATAAACTTACAGGTGTCATGCTGGCTGGAGTGGCTCACAATTGTGAATGCCTACCTAAGGGCAGACTGACAGAAAACAGGGGAAACACCCCAAAATGGTGGTGTGGTCTATACTTAGATTTCACCACACCTGTAACAAATGTGAACTTCTGGATCACTATCCCAGTCTTACCATGGAGACACCTTAGATGCTCCAGTCTATCTTGCCACCCAGACTAACTGGATTTAGTGATAAATGGTCACTTAAACCAAAAATCACACCATATCAGGTTGCTCTCGGTCCCAAGAGACCAGTCACTTGGTTAATTGGTATTCTGAATCTTACACCAAAGACAATGCTGATAGTCAATTCGATAATAAACTAACTAAAGGTTTATTAGCTAAGAAAAGGAAATGGGAGTTATTGAGAGCTTAAGGCAGGTAAAATATATGCACAAGTGAGTTACAGTTTGTAATTCAAAATGGTGGCAGTGATGTAATAAACTGCCAGCTTCCCAAAAGTCTTTTAAGGGTACCCAGATTGTCTCTGGGGCTCTCTGCTTTGCATCTGGTACACTTTCCTTTAAGAGTCCAAACAGTCCAGAGATGCAGGATCTTTCCTTGAATCCATAATATAACTTTTTCTGAGAGAAAACAACCTGACAGTGTCTCTACCCACATGAACTTTTCCTTTGATGATGGTGAGTGAGGAATGCACTTTGAATCTTTGACCTCCAATCATCACACCTAATGGTCACTTGCTTTGAAATTAGCACTTTTCTGTTAAAGTCCTTTATTAGCATTCCACAAGACTTCTTTGATGGGTTATTTAGTTACAGAGGTATATATACTGTAAATGTTTGCTGCTGCATTATAACAGGATATAGATAAGTGAAAACAATGCAAGTAACGTCCCATTAGTTTTATGACATCTAAACACCAAATACATTCTTCTGCCTTCGACAATCACTTTGATCTGTACTAATACACAAGTTAATTGGCCTGAATACACTCTGCTGTGACCTGGGTCTGCCAGTGTCACAACAGGATGGGGGACTCTACCCTGGGAAGCATTGACTCTGAAAAAGACTTGGGGGTTATGGTGGATAATTAGCTGAATATGAGTTCCCAGTGCAATGACGTGGCCAAAAGAGTTAATGTGATCTGTTGATGTATAAATAGGAGAATCTCCAGTAGGAGTAGAGAGGTTATATTACCTCTATATTAGACACTAGTGTGACCGCTAGCACAATACTGAGTCCAGTTCCATTGTCTATACTTCAAGAAGGATGTTTAAAAATTGGAGAGGGTTCAGAGAAGAGCCACAAGAATGATTAAATGATTGGAAAATATGCCTTATAGTGAGAGTCTCAAGGAGCTCAATCTATTTACCTTATCAAAGAGAGTTTGAGAGGCGACTTGATCACAATCTCTAAGCACCTACATGGGGAATAGAAATTTTATAATAGAGTGATCTTCAATCTAACAGACAAAGGTATAACAATATCCAATGTCTGGAAGTTGAAGCTAGACCTATTTAGACTAGAAACAAGGCACAATTTGTAAACAGTGAGGGTAATTAACCATTGGAATAATTTACCAAGAGTTGAGCTGGATTCTTTGTCAGTGAAACTTTTAAATCAAAATTGGATGTTTTTTTCCAAAAGATATGTTCTTGTTCAAACAGGAATTAATTCAAGGAACTCCTATGACTTGTGTGGTGTATTGAAAACTGTGTTAAAATTGTGATATATCACTTTAAATTCTCAAGAGGTTTTCCAGGTTGCGCTTGCAGGCCAGTGATTCTGTAGGGAAATGTGCGATCTTGGCCTATAAGCAGTCAGTCTGCAGCCAGCCTAGAGGAAGGTAGGGTGAGTTGTGCCTCCCAATTTTAGGAAGCAATCTGCTTTGTCTCTTTCTGTTTTCGGGATCTTGTGTGTTATGATTCTGAATGCTAAAAAATAAAGTAATGTTACATTGCAAGAGTATTTACCTAACTTCTCTGTTTGTATGCAGTGAACTTAACAGCTGGTTCAGGAAGTCAGACTAGATGATCATAATAGTCCAATCTGGCCTTAAAATCTATGAAATGTTATTGATCCAAAACTCTTCAGCTATTTAACAAAAAAAATAGAAATATGACAGTTTAGCCATGTCCAAATGCAGCATATCTACATAAATAGCCATGTTAGAAGAGATGGCAATTTAAATGGTTCAGTCCAGTTAAACAAGCAACAATTAGGATTAAAGTTGTTCCCTTTCACCTCCCCCCCAGAATCCAGAGTTTCTATGTGTGGTTTTACATGCCATAGGCAGGTGGACAAGTGATCCTCCCCACCTGTGTTTTGTTTTAACCCAATCATTTTACGTAGAAATCACATTTTCGCAGAATTAAACTGTTTCCTCCCCTTAACTTGTGTTGTTTGTTCTCATGTGTGAAATGTGGTAGAGAAGATCTTAACCAACACATGTGCCATAATAAATAGGCACCACAGCTTTTGATAATCATGGAGCTCAGGTTTACTCGAAACACCCTTACCTCTGTGAGTAAGTCAAGCCTGTGATTTTAACTTAGTATTTGAATGACACCAACTATTTTCTTTCCAGATAAGAGCTTGGTGAATAGAGGCCCCTATACTGGAGCTGTCATGTGCATAGTAGATGGTCCTTATTTTAGCTCATATGGGTGCCTACTGTGGGAGTGCAGATCATGAACATTAGAAAAGTAAGTTCTGCAGCAGCAGCACTACACCATACATTTAAAATGTCTGAAATCCTTTCCTTTCAAGAAGACATGAGTCCAGCCAAATGGTGAATTTCAGATAACTCCCAATATATGCCATGTGCTGGATGGTCAGGAGATTCTATTGTTGCTCCTTTGGCTGAGAAGTAGCTGAAACGTGGGGCCTTGCAGGATGGCTTCTGCTTGTATGAGATATGGTAACACAGAGATATGTTAGTTCCTTAGTTAATTCATTAATTTATGCATCCTGTTTCTTTGAACAATAGTAGGAATACAACAATGTGCAGACAGCTCTCTTTTAACAGAAGCTTTGGTCAAGGTTCCTCTGTCCTGTCCCAAGAAACAATTCTCTGTGTCTGTTTCTCTCCAGGGGACCCCCCTCCCGCCCCCACAGAAATGCAGACTCTCTCTGCTGACTGCCTACATGGCAGTTTTGTCCCAGCCTCTGAAACCTCAGAAACCCCCATTAACTGTATGCTTCTCTATGGGATTTATAGTCTTGCTGGGTGGCTCTACATGTCAGCACCTCCTTTGTCTACCACTGTTTTTATTATGCAAACTATAGGCTGTGGAGCTCAGGGAGCCACCCGGGCCATATAGCCTGACCACTTTTAACAGGAGCCACTCACTCCAATTTGCAGTGGCCACCCCTCTGTCATGACGGAGGGGCAGCCAGGCCAAACCTGAGGGGCGCTGTGACAAGGTGCGCCAGCTCTTAATGCCACTTTCTCAGATATGGCCCCATCATGACAGAGGGGTGGCTGAGCCAAAGCTGAAGTGACTGCACATGTCACAGCTGGGGGCACGCCACAGTAACGGGGTCCTGCTCTGTGCAGCACTTGCCAGCTCCTGAAACTGCAGCGACTCCTCTCAACACTAGTGGACAGCCAGGAAGTGGGACAGACCCGTGACCCAAGGGTGAGTCTCTTCAGCAGCGAAGGGTTAGGTAAGGACCAAGGCGATGGAGGCATGGGCTGCTGGGAGGAGACAGTAGGGGGCTCCCTCGAGGGCTGAGGCCCCTGAGAGGGGGTGCCTGTAGGGGCTCATGAGCCAGGGGGGTCAGGCTGCTGGTGGAGGGAAGATGAATGCCTCAGAGGTGGCGGAGGGTCAGGCGGGAAGGGTAGCGCTATGGCCCACCACCACCACCACCACCACCACTTTAAATGGTGTTCCATAGCCCCTGATGCAAAGGAATGTATCGCATCCATTTACTTTAAGAAGGTCTGGGATCACCTTTGCTCCCAAGACCCCTAATAGTGGGCTGTTAACACTCTTCTATAACTGTACATAAGACGTGCCAGTGTTGAGTCATGTCCTTTGGCCCTTGTCTGGACTAGGATTGAAGTGTAGGCAAGGCACACTGCCTTTCACATTTGCTAACCTGGCCATGCTTCAGCCTAGCTGAGGCTTTAACTCAGTTTAGTGCATGTTGAAGACAGTGTGCCTTGTCTACACTTAACTAACCACACACCTTCTCAACCCTAGTCTAGGAAAAGCCTTGGATTACCGTACTTTCTAAACCTAGTCGTACGCTTTAAATTCCTGAGGCTGAAAGCTGCTGAGTGTGGTACTTCCTGTGAGGAGTTGACTGTCTTCAGTTGAACATGAACTCCAAACCCCATTTGTGCTACAGGATTCAATACCTCACACTAATTCCTCTCACACAGTCCTGCCTTCAGCTCTTTCTCTCACCTTGCCCTTCTTTTCTCTGTCATCTGCCATCCTTGTTTCCCCAACCTCCATGTTTCTTTTTGTTCCCTCTCCCGTCTCCACTGTTTGTCTTCCCTTTTCTGGCTTGCCCCCTCCCACTTCCACGGGATATTATAACCGTGCTTTTACAATGCAAGTGATAGCTTGAAAAAAGCTAAAGCAAATATAGCAGTTATTAATTGACCATAGGCTTGGCCACAGACACTCACCCCTTTGAAACTCAAGTGTTCTCGCTTCAAAACAGCAATCTTAGGTAAATGTTCTTGTGAACAGTGTAAAAGAGCAAAGGGCATTCTCGTGCTCCCATTAAAGTCAAGGTGGGCTTTGTTATTGACTTCAGTGGGAGCAGGAGAAGGCGTAAAATGCCTTCACTGTAAGCCAGAAAGTCAGAAGGAGGCTATGTCTTGCTTTGAAAACATTAGTCCTGCCCTGTAAAAAGGTCAAAAAAGCCCTTTCTTATCTGCTTCAAGAGGCCTGTTTCAGCAAGAGCATGGAAGCCAGGAACTCCTGGGCTCTTTTGCTGACTCTGCCATTGAATCACCGTGTGACTTTGTGAAAATCTCTTTGCTTTTCTGCGCCTCAGTTTACTCGCATATAAAATGGGGCTTAAAGGGGCTTTGGGGACTTAATTAGTTAATGCTTAAATTGAAAAGTATGATACACTATAAATTATCCTATTAAGTAAAGCTGATCACCATCCAAGTTTTCTCTGCAATTGTAACTGGAGCCAAAATTGATAGGAGAAACATAATTAGCAAAAATTACAAAGAAATCCTCATCATCCCCAGACTGCTATGAAAGGACCTAACTTGCAAAAATCACACACAATCATTCATTTCACCATCTTCTTTCTGAAGGAGAAGAAAAGTGCTATTTTTTTTTTAACAATGAGATTCACTCTGGAAATAAAGCCCACTTAGCATGAATCTTAAATCACATTGATGCAAATGTGCAGAAGAGCCTATAATTCCTTTTTAATGAAATGCTAAGACGAATGCTATGCATTTACTTCTGTTAGACACCAATAAACCATGAGTCAATCACAGTTTGAATATGCATTTGGAGTTCCTTATATATATTTTTGCTTGACGCAGTTTGCGTATAAAATCAGTGTGTGTGTGTGTGTGTGTGAAAGTCCAGGAGTACCTGTGGCTGTGATTTGAGTATGAGTTACATATAAACAATGATTTTATACCATTAAAGTTTTTGCAAACTGATAGCAAATGTAAGGGAATTCTGAGTTACATTTGCCACTAACTGTAACTAGCATAACATTCCTGTCTGACAGTTTCCATTATTAGTGTTTTTCTGCATCATTTCCTTTGGTGTTTTTTTTTTTCATGTTAACAATGTACAATATTAAAAACAAACAGCCGTCCATTGGTATCTTATTAGGTCACAGTGGGCTCAGGTGTGAGCCCTGCTGCACAAAGAGTGCACAAGATGTGTCATGTGCTGCCTTGGTCCTCTCTGTTGGTCACCTCCATTGCCAGATTCTGTGCAGGTTGCGTGAGGAGACCAACTACTGCTGAGCTGCTACTTCCCCCACCTTGCAGGTGGATGCAGAGTGGGTGGAGTTTTGGCTCCGATCCCTAGTGCACTGGAGCCAGAACTAGCACCACTTGCTTTCCACTTAAAGGAAGGGGAGAAGCACTGACCAGTTAGTAACTATGAAAGCCAGAGTCTGGTTCCTACCCTGCTCCTGGACTAGGATTGCTACATCCTGCCCCCTTTCCAGGCTGGACTGTAAGGTTGAAATCTAGACCAATCTATCCCTGTTACAGTGCCTGTGCTGACACTGTCATGACTCTGATCGACTCCACAAATCCTTACTGTCCAGTATGATGGATTAGAATTTAGACAGCTCTTCCCAGTACATTATAACAACTTCTAAACTATTTGCAAAGTAGTGAGTGGGGAGAAGGTGTGCCTTTGCTTTTCAGTGACTTCATCTACCCATGTAAGATTGCTCCTTATCTATCTTGTAGCTGAACTTTTAGGCACTAACGTACACAAATATGTACAATACATAATAACTCTTAAAAATGGAGCCTTGGCAAGTGTGGGAGGGGGAAAGTCATTCTGTACAAATCATTTTTGTCTTATTGCTTTTTTCCCCAACTCTGAGAGTAATACCACAAATACCATCCTTAAAATAGACTGATTAACTGGAGTCTGTAAATTCCATTATTACACATCATCTTGACAAATCCGTAGTACATAAATAATATAAGCCTTCTGGAACTCAAGACATATGGATAAACAAACAGATTTACTACCAAACAAGGACTTGGAAGGTTTGTGTGTACATTATATAATGTACATTGATTTTTCTGTGTGTGTGTGTGTGTGTGTGTATATATATATGTATATATTAGCATTTTTGTTATGTTTGCAAAACTGTATTGGTAAAAACTCCCTCCCTCAAGTTTCTACACTTGGTCTTTACCCAAAGATGATGTTTTTGAAGGCCTGAGCTATTTAGATTATGAGAATGTGAAAAACAAAATATCTCCTGCTTTTTGGAACAAGGATATTGCAGAAGCTTGAAACTTTAAACTTGCCATTGACATGGTCTTCAATAACCCTCACTGACATCTGGTTCCTTTTGTTTAGGGGAGAAAACACAACTTAAAATAAAGTTGTGAAGCAATTGAAATATCACTTCTGGCCCTCATGCTCGGTGGTCCTTTGCTATTCCTCTGATTCCTTTGTACCATCACTGCACAGTCAGGGAAGTTCAGTTCAAGGGGCTTACACATGCATTGGCTTACTGATGGGTCAATTTGTATGAGGTGGGTTGTGAATATCACGTTGAAAGACACACAGCAGAAACTCTTCATTTAACATCAGAAACAGAAATAAAAATTGGGTGCATAAATAAAATTGTGGATTCCATGATTTTAGTGTCACTCCATTGAAGCCATTCTGCCAACAGTTAGGAACGGGACTCTAACAGGCCAGAGCATCTGTGGAGATACAAGAGCTCCATGAGGATGATCTAAGTTTCCCATGGATTTTCTGGGGTCTGCAGGTTTTGGGGAAGGGTCCTGTGGCTCATGGTGTGGGGGACAAACCACATTCCTTAGTGGAACAATGCAGGGGAACCTCTGCAAGGGATCTTTGTGGTTGTTTCCTCTTCCAGAACTACCTCCTGTGGGTTTACCTGTGGGAGGAAGCAATCAGCTCTTAGGGTTTGTCTACACTGCAGTTAGATACCTGCATCTGGCCCTGTTGACCTGGACTCGCAGGGCTCCGGCTAAGGGGTTATTTAATTGTGGTGTAGACATTGGGGCTCAGGCTGTACCCCAAGCTCTGGAACCCTCCCACCTCACAGGGTCCTAGAGCCCAGGCGCCAGCCGGAGCCTGAACATCTGCACTGCTATTAAACAGCCCTTTAGCCTGAGCTCTGCGAGCCCGAATCAGCTGGCACGAGCCAGCCGCAGGTTTTTAATTCCAGTGTAGACATACCTTTAGTGTGTTTTACTGTTTTTGCGGTTTAATGCATATCTTAATATATTACTGTTTATACCATAAAGGGCATAACGTGCCACGGCTTAGTTAATGTTACTATTGGAAGCTTGGGTGTAATCATGGCCCTATTAAAGGTCCATGGGAATACTCCCATGGATTTCAATAGGGCCAGGATTTCAACTTTTGCATTTTAACTGGGAAACCTCAAAGTTGCATCAATTCTATTTTTCTGCATTGAATATAAAAGCATTCCAGACCAATAACCTCCTCCTAAATGGCATCAAGCAATGAATTTCTCCTAAAAAATTATCTGTGAAAAGCAATATTGCCTGGCAAGCAGTATGTACTGTGCCTTCTGGGGTATCTGCCATCCTTGGCTTCTCTTTCTTGTGCTTCTCAAACAGAATAGAACATGAAGAAACTGATTGAAAAGCAGGAAGTAAGAGGGGGAGAAGAAAAAAAGAAAAATCATGGTGTAGGGAGTTCAGAATGGCCTCTAGTGATCTGCACTGCAGTTCTGAGAGATTTCCTCTTTAGTTTGTGGCAGTTACAGTATATAGCCTAGATAATTCCTCGTGCTAGCTGAGATTTTTAAATCCTGCTGAATAGAAGCAGTTTATTTTTGGACTGTAAGCATTATCTACTTCAGCTGAAAGGAGTTAATTCAGTTTTTCTAGACAGGACCATAAGATGCTTCAATGGTTTCTATTATGAATAGGGAAAGGCCGGGAAAAAGACATTTTATTTTTTCAAATCTGACACCGTGACTAAAGATTGTAAAAGCCATGAAAGTTGACAACATTTTTTTAAAAATCTCCCACTCATTTAACTCTCTTGGATCAGCTGAGAGACTCATGTATGTGGATATTCTTTCCTGGCCCATGGAGAAAATGAGATGTACGAATCAAGCATTTAACCCTGAGGAAGGGCCCACTATAATCAGGTAATGATGTCCTCTGAATTTGCATAAATCTGCAGGTAGTCTCTTTCCAGATCTGTCTTGCTGAGGTGTTCGTGCACTGTATGGTTCAGCATTGTCTCTTAAGTTTATTTGTACTGGATCCCTGTTCAAAAATCTAATATTATCAAATATTTCACTGAGTTTGTCTGCCTTTCTCACTAGGCCCATCATGGGTGCCATGTGGCAGCTGAGATGGTTTCTGGTCTTTTTAATACTTTGATCACAAGCACGCTGAATGCAAAGCTTTTGTCTTTGTAAGTTGTTTCTGTGGTAGATTGGACCATGCCACTCAGAATACCTCCAGGGCTAGTCAGAGCTATGTCGGGTGATTTCAGCTCTTGGAGGAGTGAAAGGTGATTGTAAGTCCCTTCTGAGATGACTGTGACATCTGCTTCTGAGTCAATTTTAAAGTCAATAGCCTTTCCATGAATATTCAGTTTCATTCTCCAGGCAGGCTCTGTGTAATCACATGTGATAGATCCCAGAAACAATGGCTCTTGATTGTCTGTCTGTATTATTAGCCAACTCCCTGACTGCTTTGGTACAGAAAACAGCTGCAAAATATCCATATTTTGTGCATTTGTTATACCTCGTGCCTTTCGCTGGACACGCATCATCTCTTGGGTTATGAATTTTTCCACATCTTGTGCATTTAGGCTGAAAGGCTTTGGTATTGGCCTGGAATTTCCTCATAGTCTCATTATGGTAATGACTTTTAGCATTCTTGTCTGTTTACAGCTTCTAAGCTTATTTCACATTTTTTCCAAGTTTAGCCAGTTGCTCTAGGTTTTGCTGGTTTACTAGGTTGGACTCCTTTGTTATCTGAATAGCTGTTGGTAGGATTAAGTCTTTTTTTAAATTGCACCTGCTGTGAAAGTTTCTGTTAACCCAATAAACAGCCTGTCTCTGATATTTTCATGTTTTGCAATCCACAAATCACAATTTTCAGCCAGTGCATACAGAGCTTTTTTAAAACAATGAACATTTTCCCCATGTTCTTGAATTCGCTGGTGAAAACATGCTCTGTCATTAACCACGTTTCTCTGAGATATAAAGTATGCATCAAACATAGTCAGACCCTTTTATAGCCATCTTTGTGAATGTCTTTAATAAAAAATTAAAGACATATGCTCTGCCTTATTCCCCATAGAATGAATTAAAAAGCATAACTGGATGGGTCCAGTTTCCTTGTGGAGTTTGGATGCAATGCAAAATCTTGCAAAATACTGCTTCCAGTCTGTCCAATCTGAAGGTTTGTCAAAACTGAAGTTCTCTGGATCATTGAAGAGTGGCATGTTGATGAGATTGAGCCTACAATCTGTTGTTTTGTTCTTTCAGTTTGCAACCTTTGTTCCTTTCCTTCTGTTTCTGTCCTCCTCTGGCATTAGTTTTCTTTTGACACCATATTATATACACCTTGTATATGGTAGGTTGCAGGGCTGCTACTAGCAGACATCTGTACCAGATATGGATTGGCTCCAATGCTTCCTTCCCATCAGGGATGTGTTCACCTTAAGAAACTTTAATGTACCACCAGGAATGGCTGTTATGAGTTTAAGATATGTTACACATGGTGCCACCTCATGGCTGAACAGTATAAACCAGTTTAGCATACCATTACACCTATTGTGGTTCTTTGAGCCCTATTGGTTTCATTTCTATTAAATTCCATCTGATTTTTTCCATAAGGGAAAACATTTTACCTTATGAAGCATTTCATTCTCTTCCTTTCCCCAGACTCTGCATGTTCTCCTGTGATTTCTCTCCTTTTCAGTACATCCTTGTTTAGATACCTGCCTCTCCATCCATTTGCTATAAATTGACTTTTTGCAGAAGGATCTTCCAGGCCTCAGAAGAGTAATGTAAAAGACTGAAATATGAACAAAACAATATGTGTGCCAGATTATCATAAGTGTGGTCCACAGACTGCCAGTTATGGTGCACTTTTGCTCCTTGCTGTTGAAACCATTGACTGGATAAAGTGTCAGATGAGTGCCTTCTATTTTAGGAATTGGTTTTCAGTGCCATTTGGTTGATCTTTGGCCAATACATGGATAACAACAAGGCCCTGGAGTTAATATAGTTGCAGTACCTATCATTGATGTGGAGAGACAATTGACAGAAATGCACAGGACCTCTGAGAGCTCAGAATACAGCATGTTTAGATAAGCTGGAGATTCTGATGGGGTCAGAAGAGAACTTCAGATATTGTATCAAAACAAATCAATGGAAACATTGAAATGAAAAATAAAGGATTATTTTCCAATATCTATATCATATAAACCCATCTTCATCCCAGTGCAATTCACTGAAGAGCCATTCTGCAATACCTGAAAGAGTGCTCTGATAACTATTGAGAAATGGTACATTATTCCTTTTAAAAATTATTCCTTCAAACACTATGCACAAATGAATATAGAAGATGCTTTTAGAAATCCACTGCCCTGGGCACCAGCATCTATCTATCCATCCATCCACTTATCTCGCAGTACCACAATCACTACATGAAGCAACAAATGTTGAGGTTTTTAATTATTTCCATGTTCTGCCATTAAAAGGTGTCAGTTTGATTCACATCTAGTTAGTTTATTTATTCTAATATTGTTTGACTTTAGAATTCAAATGAGAAATATTTTATTTTTTTCCCTTTACAATCCTTTAAAACTGTAAAAATCTACTCCTATGATTTTTTACATGGGATATTATCATGGCCACTGAAAATTTGCAACCCTGTAGGCTTTTTAGTTTGATAGAACACAAGAAAAAGTCACTTTTTTCCTAATTTTGTTTCATTCATATTTTCTTTTCCCCAGAGAGATGGCAAAGCGAGGACAGCCCCCGAACCTGCTTACAGACAGCCCCCGAACCTGAAGCAGATACTCACTAACAACTACACACCACACCATGGAAAAACTAACCCAGGAACCAATCCCAGTAACAAACCTCGTTGCCTACTCTGTCCCCATATCTACTCTAGCGTCACCATCAGAGGACCCAAACACATTAGCCACACCATCAGGGACTCATTCACCTGCACACCTATTAATGTGATATATGCCATCATGTGCCAGCCATGTCCCTCTGCCATGTACATTGGCCAAACCAGACAGCCTCTATGTAAAAGAATAAATGGACACAAATTGGACATCAGGAATGGTAACATACAAAAGCCAGTAGGAGAACACTTCAATCTCCCTGGACATTCTATAACAGATTTAAAAGTAGCCATACTTGAACAAAAAAACTTCAAAAACAGACTTCAAAGAGAAACTGCAGAACTAAAATTCATTTACAAATTTAACACCATTAATTTGGGCATTGACACCTCCTCATCAATTATTGGGAGTGGACTCCATCCACCCTGATTGAATTGGCCCTGTTAATACTGGTAAGGTAACTCCCTTCTCTTCATGTGTCAGTATAATAATGCCTGCATATGTAATTTTCACTCCATGCATCTGAAGAAGTGGGTTTTCTACCCACAAAAGCTTATGCCCAAATAAACCTGTTAGTCTTTAAGGTGCCAGCGGACTCCTCATTGTTTTAATGCCTATGCTGGCTGTTGGGGAGGCCAGGAAATATTTTGCGGGATGCATGAAGCGTGCTCCTGCTTTGATCTTTGGAAACGATGTTGAGGTCTGGGTTGTAGTCACGTTGCCAGCAAGAGGAGGAGGACACTGGAACCTCATCAGTGAAACTTCTTGTGTACACAGGATGCAGAGCTTTCTGAGCAACTGGCCCTCAGATTTGGAATTCTCCTGGAAGCAAACAGGGTGACCATGAAACTCAGTATCTTCAAAATAAAATGCAAAACCTACATTTTACTTGAACCCAACCTTCAAAGAACAAAACCACAACACTCCTAGCTGCCTTCCACACTCTAGTTCCTGGCTGACTGGAGGCGGGGGGGGGGGGGGGGGGGGGGGGGGAGGGGTGGAATACATATGTCTTGTGTACATTTCATAATTATGTGAGATTCTCAAATCTCAAATGATGGTGTTAGGTACCATATAAGAACCAAGAAATACAATAAAATTTTAGGCCTGTGACAAAATACAAAATCAGATAAAAATGGGCTACTCTAGGGTTTTGTTTCAAAAGTTTCACAGACCTAGATCCCTAACCTCTCCAGATATCAGAAAGCTACATGTGCCTCTAGTCTTTAGTCTCCCCAGAAGTAGCCATAATATCTCTGTGCCAACCTAACAGATGGGCATGAACATAGACAGCCACAAGCCTGTGTACTGTACATGCACTAATGGAGTGTGTAAAATTCCCAGTTGGAAAGATTGAGACAGTTATCTCTGATGTGGAGTATGAGAATGTGCATTGCAAATCAAGGCCTGCACTGAATTAACGTTCACAATCCAAACTTACTCCCCAAGCCTCAAAATAATAATAATGTTACTCTTTTACCAGAGAGATGGGAAAAGTTGGAGAGATTACACACAATTCTGGTTCTCAATACAAGGCCTCTGGAAATGTGTATGGCACTAGGCATGAATTTGCTGCTACCCAAAGTGAAGCCAGAGGCTCTGTAAACCAGCCAAGTAGAATAGAATTAGGTCAGCTGTCTGAGGAGTACTTCTGATGTGGAAGTTACACATTAAAAGATTAAAAGAACTTAATCGCGATTAATCGCACTGTTAAACAATAATATTTATTTAAATATTTTGGATGTTTTCTACATTTTCAAATATATTGATTTCAATTACAACACAGAATACAAAGTGTATGTGCTGGCTGCCACTTCCCGCAGCCCCCATTGGCCGGGAACGGCGAACCGCGGCCACTGGGAGCTGCGGGCGGCTGTGCCAATGTAAACAAACTGTCTCGCGGCCCGCCAGCGGATTATCCTGATGGATCGTGTGCTGCCCATGGACTGCAGGTTGCCCACCACTGGTCTAAAGACATCTTATTGACCTTTCTGAAGAGGTTTTTATTGGCTTATCCATTTGTTTTGTTAAATGTCAAGCTTTAGAGCGGCATGATGCAATAGTTGGTTCCTTGTCTGTGTAATTGCTGATCACCTTGAAGTATCCAGAACTAATTGAAATCACAGGAGGAAAAGAGATGCTAAAATAATACTACATCCAGTGGCATTTCACATAGCAAATGCAGTGGAGTTTGCCAAGACACTTTATTAGTCACTGCAGAGTAAAAGAGGCTCTATCAAGTAAGGTTCTTCTTGGACTTTATGCCCAAGACAGGACTGTCATGCTTGCAAACATATGGGTTTGCCCACATTGTGAATAATGTCAATAAATGACTCTTCTATGGCACTTTTCATCTAGGGATTTCAAAGTGTTTTATATACAGTATATTCCTCCATTGGTTCATACAATACCCCTGTGAGATAGGTACGTTTTACTATATCCATTTTAAAGATGGGTAAACTGAGGCACTGAAAAGGATAATGAATGACCAAGTCCCACATCAAAGCCAAGAACTGTTACTAGTGGTGGCTCTCAGACCTCCACTCTAACTTTTAGATCATGCACCTGCCATCACGCTGTGCTTGACTGTGATTTCACGGGACTGTACTTTGAAAGGAGTGGGGCAGAGGGGGCTGCAACTTTTTCTAAAAACTATTTTAAAAAATCTAAAGGTATGTTTTGAAAAATGCATTTTGCATTTCAGTATTGTGCACATTGAGATAGTAAATGCACATGATGCATTTTGCAGATCTGCTCCTCAAATTTGTGCCCACATTGTCTGGTTTCTTTGACGTTATGGGGGTATCAGAGCAGACAGCTTGTGGACAGCAGGCACCAGAAATCTCTCTGCTCTTCTGTTCTGCTGTAGCACCTCAAAGGAATAGGATGGCATGGATGAAATTTTGTAATTTCCTCCCTGAACCTTTTGCACCCCATACAAGGCCATTTCCCACCATGGGCATCTGGGAGGGAGCTGTCCTTGTTTGTAAAGGAAGAGGAGCCATATCCCTTTCCCGCCTCTGCACCAACCCATATCCCTTTGCCTGAGGGAGCTTTTGGAGGGATCAGGACTTCCAGAAGGGCAGTGAAGTTTGGCACTGCTCCTTACTCCTATGCAAGGCTGTGCCTGAATCTACCCTAAAGAATAATCACTGCAAAATATTCAATATGCTGCGTTTGTCAAGTCCTCAGCTGCTGTATTGTTTTAGCTCCCGTGAAGTCAATGGAGTTACGACAATTTGTACCAGCTCCCTGTACTGCACTCACCACCACTTTATCTTCTTCTGCCACCGTCCCTCCATTTCCTTGGTCTTACTCAAGCCTCCCCTGGATGAGGTCAGAATCTCCCCAGGGAAACCAGCCTTACAGCACAAGAGACACTGACACAGCAGGGCATCGGGGTGCTGCTGCTTCAAATTTCACAATGCACTGAAGCTTCCACCATCATGGTATTAATAAAATATAATGAGCAATGTCAGTTAACAAGGAACCTGCTGGCACAGTGGCACTCAAGCTGAAGAAATAAATAAAAGCTTTGTGTGTCTGCTCACCCTGCAGGTACAGTCACTTTTTGGTATTATATATGGCATCTCTTTTAAAAAATAACCTACAGAGAGTTCATTTCTTTTGTAAGAGTCGGGAGCTGGATGTACTCAAAGGCCTCCAATCACAGCAGTCAAACTGAGTGCTGAAAGGGATGCTGTGCTATTATTGTGTTAATTCACCTAGGCTCAGCAGTGTTTTAATCACGAGATTCTTAGATCTATTGCTATTTTATTCAATGAGCAGTTGTTCTCCCACCAAACAAGCTACAATGTATTTATTACTGCAGCTGTCAAGTGCTTCCTTTACCAGCAATACATACCAATGTTTCTAATGAGGGGATACTTCTCCTAACTGGAGTCTCATTGACTGCCAGCCTAGCCATAATTGTGATGGCCAATTCAGATTTACCAACACTGAACTTACCTCTCTTGTGATTGGGAAACGTAGTGTCTAATAAGGGAAATAATTGGATCATGTTGTTAGGAGACACAAAAACTTCATGTGGATTTCCCAAATGCTGGGAAAACATTCAATAATCCCAACAATCCATTTGCACTAAGGTCATTTATACCCCTATTCAGGGTTCTCCTACATCCCTTGAGTCTGCTAGTATAAAGCGGATGGTTCATCCACCTAGGAATTACAGGAGCATGGCAGAGGGAACCTGGCCAGACAGCCTCAGTGCTCCAACTAGTCTCAGCTCCTTGACATCCACTGCAGCCAACCATGGCTATAAACTTAGATTCAGAGTGAGAAGGAAGGATGGAGACCAGTCAGGATAGTGCTTTGTCTTAAAAGTAATTCTGCTGCCAAGGACAGGAGCCAAGCATGCTGAGGGGTGTGGTGGGGAGACAGGTCCAGCAGGAGAAGGGAGTCCCTCTCCTGCACCCACCTCTGCCCTGGCAGGCCACGCAGAACTCTGTAGAGGGCACTTGACCCCGCATGCTCCCCTACACGTCACCTATGCCCTTGAGCCTCCTCTGGCCAAGGACACCAACATCATCCACCCATGAAGAGAAGAACTCTGATCCTGCAGACTGCTACACACATGCCTAACTTTATTCACATGAGTATTGCATTGAAGTCAATGGGACTACTCATGTGGGTAAAGTTAAACACATTCATTAGTGTTTGCAGGATCAGGACCAAGACAAAGCAGAAAAAGTGAACTGAAGAGGAGAGGAGCCGCAGAACAAACACTCTAAGAGCGCAATTTCCTCTTATTTTCAGTGGGAGTCTTGCAGTACTGAATTTCTGCCACTATGTGGGGCTATGTGCAGCTATAAATTAGAATCACTGCTGGGTTTATTCATGTGAGTCAAGATGGCAGATCTCCCACCAGTAAGGAGGCATGACTGTTCTTCTGTATCTTTAGACACCGAGGGGACCCAGAAAGCTGAAGTGGTTCCTTCCTTCTGAGAGCACTTTTAAGGTAAGACAGCACCCAATTTTTTTCTTTCCACGGCACTGGAAAAGAGAGTGAAGAGCACCTGCTCTGCTTTATGTGGCTTAGATCTGACTTCTCCTCTGGGTCTCTGCAGTAGGTTTCAAAGAAAGGGTCTGATGAAGGTAGGATACTTGTTTGGGTTAACCCTCAGGTGTTCATGCCTCATGAAGCTTTGTGTTCCTCATTAACAGACTGCTTTTTCACACCGAATTCTAGACAAGCAGCATCTAGAAGGACCAGATGAGATCCTTTGATTGTAGCCAAATTAGACAAAATGGAGTAATTCCACACAACACTTATTGACTCTGAGGTCAGAAGGGACCATCATGATCATCTAGTCTGACCTCCTGCACAACGCAGGCTACAGAACCTCACCCACCCACTCCTGTAATAGACCCCTCACCTCTGGCTCAGTTATTGAAGTCCTCAAATCATGATTTAAGGACTTCAAGTTACAGATATGCCCCCATTTACACTCGTTTAAACCTGCAAGTGACCCCATGCTGCAGAGGAAGGTGAACCTCCCCCAGGTCTCTGCCAATCTGACTTTGGGGAAAATTCCTTCCCGACCCCAAATGTGGCGATTATTTGGACTTTGAGCATGTCCGACACCATCACTGTTGCTTCGTTATTTGGTCAAGAAAGTCACCTTGCTGACTTGTTAGATAGGGATTTGACTGGCCGACACTGATTTAAGAGATGGCTTAGAAAGACTTCACACTACGAATTAGCTACTGTGCTCATTTCCTTCTATGTAAATTTTACATATTTATTTTAATATTATTCTGAATATTTTCTCAATGAAAAATGCCTCTTTTTATTTAAATACAGTGTCTAGTGTTAATATTTTAGGTTAAGTGAATGTGAATTACTACTATGACAGGTAAATAGCAAATTGGTAGTACTGTCAATAGTTTGTTTTTGGAAAGGATTTGCTCAGAGGGAATAAGGAGAACTTTTCTGACTCCAGAGAAGAGAGAGATAGGAACTGTTGGTTCAAATTTCTACCACTGGCTAGCTTGTCACTTAAAAAAACTGTGACTTGTTTTTGTGGAACAAGTTTTCATTGTAAGCTACTTAGACCTATTTGTAGCTTAATGGGGAGTTTGCAGTACAGTGACGCAACTGGCTTTTGTTGAATTCCTGATGTAATTTTTGTTTGTTTGTTTCATTATCTGCCAGTTATGAGGTTAGTTGACTTTGTGGGTCTTACTCTTCTGCATTCGCTCCTCTCTTTTGAACATCCATTATTTTTTAAATGCCTATTTTTGATTGGGTACTTTAACATTTTTCTAACGCCCATATTGGTCTTCACTGCTGGAATACAATGTTGAACTCTGGTATCCACAATTCAAGAAGGTTGTTGATAAATTGGAAAGGGTTCAGAGATTAGCTAAAGAATAACTAAAGGGTTAGAAAACATGCCTTATACTGTAGTGATAGACTCAAAGAACTCAATCTATTTAGCTTAACAAAGAGAAGGGATGACTTGATTAGTCTATAAGTATCTGCACAGGGAACAAATATTTGATAATGGGCTCTTCAATCTAGCAGAGAAAGATATAACATGATCCAATGGCTGGAAGTTGAAGCTAGACAAATTCAGACTGGAAATTATGTGTAAATTTTCAACAGTGAGGATAATTAACCATTGCACCAGTTTACCAAGGGTCATGATGGATTCTCCATCACTGGCAATTTTTAAATCAAGATTAGATGCTGTAGGAATTATTTTGGGGAAGTTCTATGGCCAGTGTTATACAGGAGGTCAGACTAGATAATCACAATGGACCCTTCTGGCCTTAGAATCTGTTAATCTATGAGAGATGAGCCCATGTGGATCTGATTTTAAGTATGAGGCCTGAGATCGTAAGCAAGTCCAGGCAGGGACAATTCCCTTATTCTGTGTCTCTACCTAGCACAATGGAACCTGGATCCTTATTGGGGACTCGATACTACAGTAATTCAAATAATAAACAGCAATCTATGTAGCTGTTTTTGAGGTATGTACATGTGAAAAGTGTCTTCACCATTTAAGACTTTTTAGAGATTTATTTTGCACTCAACTCAAATACACTTTGAGTTAAACATTTCTGATTTGATGTGTATATGGTAATATTCAACAAGAGACAGCTTCTCTGACCTGCTTTCAAGATGTATAAAACATTTTCTTTCTTGTTGTCCTACTGCATTTTAACTAGTTTAATACTTGAGCTATGATTCCTTTCTTCGCCTGTTTTCTGGGTGACTATAGGATATATTAACTGCTGTGGGTTTCTTTTAAAAACAAGCAGCCTGAATACTGGCTCTTCTGTTTAATAGCACTTTCTATATAATAGGCACAATAGGATCCAGGAGTAACTGTTAGTATTAGTGAAGTTACAGGGATGAATTCAGCAAATTGTGTAACATACTTCTATATTAATGCTTCACTGATGGAGATCTCTTCTATAGGATGATACGGTACAATGTTAACATATACTATTGTTGCCCAGTCTTTAGATTGTATATTAATTATATTGATTACTTAAAAATCCCCAGTTATCATTTGAGGGTTAACAGGTTCTTGTCCCAAGATCAGGCCCAGTATTATTTAAATAATTATATAGTTGAGAACCCCAGTGTACACAGTTGCAATACTCATACTATAAGAACTCTTCTATATTTACAAATATAGTTCATTACTACATTTACCATAGTCATAAACACCCCAACTCAGTACGATAGACAGAGATACTACAGAATGTACATCTGCACACCCATAGACTCCCACCATCTCCTGTAGAACAACCTGAAATGTTAGCCGACTTCTTCCTCATCACCACCATCACCTTCCCCATCATCACCAGCGGCCATCATTCTGGCACCTCCCAAGGACTACATCTCTCTCTCTCCCACTGCCTCTTGGCTGGGATGCCACTTTTATAATACATGACGCCGCTATGTTCGATACATATTCAATAGGGGATTTTTTCCCTTTTCCTTATTTGTATTTCTTCACCTTACTAATGTTGGAGTGTCTTTTTCCTATAGGTTAGTATATCAATGATCTCAACTTGTTATCATATACATCAATTCATTACCATGGCCCTTTTGTGATTAGGTATCACATTTGTTATTTCTGTCCTGACTGGTTATTTCGGTTCTTTCCAAGTTGTGGTGTACCCGTTAAGTTTAAAAGGATATGAACTTAGGAAAGCCCCTATGGCAACCTGCTTTAATGCATCCTCTATGTTAAATGTTGCAGCCATATATCAACCTTATGCTTTAGCTCATCACCATCTATCTAGGTGAAAGGTCCCAAACATATGTATGATAACTTTGCCTTAGCTCAACATACAGGATGTGGCCTGCAGGTCCCTTGTGTTACAGCCAAAATATACTCTATAAACCTATTATAATAAAACCCATAAGAAAATAAGAAACTTATAGAAAAGATATGTAGCAAGCAAGCAGGCTAGCCTTAAATGTATCTCATGTACCTGTTATGTATGTCAGTTCATTGCCAGGACACTTCTGTGGTTGAATTATATACCTGTGGTCAGAACTCTCCCGTAAACTCTATTTTCAGCTCCCCAAATACTTGGGGTTTTCCGTTGGGCCGTTTATCTGTTTAAAGTGCATAGGCCTCAAGTCTTATGCTAACTTGCTGAAGCTAATGTCTTACAGAATACAGGCCTGTAGGTTCCTTGCATTACTGCTCAATACAGTATAATGCAAAGCAGCAAAATAATAAAGGCAAGCTAGCCCACTGGGCTACAGTAGCAGTGAATATAACCAAGGCAAACTAGCCCACACTATATAGTCAAAAATTAAATTGACCCAGGTACGTCACTCGGGGGTGTGAAAAATCCACACCTCTGAGTGACATAGCTAAGACAAACTAACCCCCACTGTAGGCCGAGCTATTGCCTCTCAGGGAGGTGGATTAACTCTGCCGATGAGAGACCCCCTCCTGTCACTGTAGTGAGTGTGTCACTGTAGTGTTTCCAGTGTAGACAAGCCTCAGTTCTTCAGGGGTCAGAGCTCTGCTTACTCAGACTCCCATGCTGAGTGTTGGCTGGCACATTGTTCAGTTTCATATCAGAGATCCCATATGGCATGAGTGGGTGTGTGATTGTGACAGAAAGAAAACATGAACAATGTTAGTAATGTCACTCAGCATTGCTATATGTCGCAGAAGGGACTTGCCGAATCAGGACACTGAAAAACCACCTTCAGGTAGTAGACAATTCAGTGCTCTATTCAGCATCAGTAACTGGTAGCCAGTGAGACCCTTCCAAGCAAAGGAGCATTTTCATTGACTACCAGTACTTGGAATTCATCCCAGCAAACTTCCATTTCTTTCTAAAGCTGTGACCCCACCTTCCCATCTAGTATGTATAGCCTGAGGTATGGTCATGATTGGGTCACCATTTTGAAGCCTGTGAGTGTTGGCTGTAGCAACTACTTAAAAAAGCAAAAGCAAACAAAAACCAGGTAGATATAAAAGCTGCCTGAACTATAATCATGATGGCAAAAAGTATAAAATACAAACAAACAAAAAAGATTGCAAAAACAATATCCAAAGTTCCAGGAAACCCTGGCAATTCTACACTGAATTGAAAGATGAGAGCAAAAGAAACTGAGTGCATGCTCCTTTCTCAGTTATATTCTAATTCCCCAAGATGTTGTAGAGGTCTAACAGTGCCTGTGCCAATATCACATATGTGTATTTCAATAATAGATAGAACAAAGCTAGTTAACACTGTATTTCCTCTGAATTGTCTTGCTTTTATCAGTTTAGTCAATGACTATATTGATTTTTTTTTTAAACATAGGCCTTTGTATTTAATTAACTACATTAAAAACAGAAGTTATACAAGTTCACCTCACTGTGTTCAGACTCCTAGACTTTAAGGTCAGAAGGGACCATCATGGTCATCTAGACTGACCTCTGCACATCACAAGCCACAGAACCTCACTCAACCCACTCCTGTATTAGACACCTAATGTCTAGCTGAGTCACTGAAGTCTCAAATCATGGTTTAAAGACTTCAAGTTACACAGAATCCACCATTTACACTCGTTTAAACCTACAAGTGTTTTGATTAAACAAGTAACCTGCTCATTTTTTTTTAATAAGGTGAAACCTGCTGCTGTTTTGGAAATTCAGTGCGTGGAATTAGGTCTGTTTAGTTTAGAAACCCATTCTCTGCGTTTCACAGTCAGACACAATCAGGCATATGATGGTGCCAATATTTTTATAAATATCACCCTAGAAAGAAAAACAGCAGAAAGTGGTTGAAGTATTTATTTTTAATAAAAAATCTGTCTGTCATCAGAGTTTTATTGCTCTGGCTATGGGCCTGAGCAAATGAGTTAATAAAATATTGGCTTTGTTTTTATATTTGTGGCCAAATTTACATGCACAATCTGTTAATAATGGAGAGCTTAGGTTTCCAATTAGACAACCAGTTTATAAAAGAAATGGACTCCACATTCTTTTACAGGCTATGTCATTGGTAATTTTGGATCAAAAACATTTCTTAAAAAAAGTTGGAAAAAGAAGAGTTCAGTCTAATAAAGGTATAGACTCGACTTTTCAGAAGTGACTAGTGATTTTGGGCACCTCCATTTTTGTGTACTCAGCCTGACACACTAACAGGAACTGATTTTTGAGAAAGTGCTGAGCACCCATCTTCTCATTAAGGTGTCTCAAGCTCAAACTCACTGGTCACTTCTAAAAATTAGGTCTAAGGCCCTGCAGCTGTGCATGTTCAGTCTCCGGATAACTTACTGAGCATAGCTGGGCTGCATCCGCTGTATTGCCAACCTGATTGACTGAGGAAGGTAGCAGGCTTGTTCTTAAACCCAGCAGCAGTTTGGTGATTGCTCCAAGCATTTGCCCACAGCTGCAATAGCTCCTGCCTTGGATCCAGCCCTGCCCCTGCCTTGACTTACTCCAGGCAAGCTGACCTTGTGTCTGGCATCAGACTCCTGCTGTAACCACTAGGCATAACTGCTCATGTCCCAGGTCTTTGACACAGATTGGAAAAAATTAGTTATCTAAATAGTTAAGTTAAAGAGATACCAGTTGAGCCAAAACCTGTCCTCTGCATGTTAACTGCAAAGGGAGTGGTGCGCATTTATTTAAGGGCAATGTTTGGCCTTTTGAAGTTTGATCTCTCTCCAACCCAAGTCCAAGCTCTAGAGTGCAAGCTCATGAATTCTAAGATTGAGGCAACTCTAACTTGTTCCAGATATACTCCATAACTTGTATGTGCAAATGAGCGCACCCAATGTAGTTTGAGACTCAATACCTGGGCAATCTCTGCACCCAAGGTTACATTTATCCCTGATGCAACTGTATGTGGTGAAACACTGACCCCATGGAGTCAATGAAGGTTTTTCCATTGATTTCAGTTGGGCCACGCTTTCTTCTATTGACTTCTGTGGATTTACATAAGGGAAGAATATGACCCATAACTATCATGCCAGTAAGACTCATGTATGCATAGCCATTTATTTAGCAATTGTCACGTCCATTACACATACAGTGCTGTCCATTTGCTTATGTATTTTCATGATTGGAGAATTAGAAAAAACTATTTCCCCCTGCCTTTGTTTACTTCTGTTCTGCTAAGCCTGTACATTTCTGGCAGCATTTCTGACAGGCATTCCTCTTGCGTACAGCCCCTTACCTGCACAGAAAGTTACTCCACCTTGTAGAAGGAGAATTAGTAGCTTCATGGCAAGTGTCTTGTCTTTGTATGAAGTGCCAAGCACACCTTGGGAACTATAAAATAACAGGCTAGACAAATTTGTTCTGATGCTATGTATATTCTATATCTACAATATATAATTCTGAATCTGTTGTCGTTTCCTTTACTCCTAAAATTCCCCTTTTATAGCCTTTTGAAGGAGGATTTGGGGCTGGGAAAGGGGAGGAAAGGAACATTAAAAAAGATCTACAAATATCCAAATATTTGGCCCCATATCTGAACCATATCTCACAAATCACTTAGCACAATCTGAAAATACTGAACCATTTAAAAACGCAAACATTGAATGCCATCCCCAGGTAAACCGTGGAAAAAACAACACAAGGGTCTGATTCTAATCACATTTCAAGTCTTCTCTGAAGCCAGTGAAGGGAATTACATTACTGGTAATGGTGTGAGTGAGAGAAAATCAGACCCTGAATGTCTGCAATGAATTAAGCTTTTTAGACCATTTAATTTCAGCAACTTTGATCACAAGAGCTGTTCTTAGCAACAGCTGCTGAGCAGAGCCGGCTCTAGGATTTTTGCCGCCCAAAGCAAAAACAATTTTGGCCACCCCCCGCTTCTTTAATTACCCCACCCCCGGCCCCGCCTCAACTCCGCCCCTTCCCCAAATCCCCAGCCCTGCCTCCTCCCCCCAGGCTCTCAAGCCTAAGAGGGAGTGAGGGAGGGGGAGAAGCGGCGCCCGCGCCGCGGCCACTTGGGATCTCCCCCTCCCATCCCAGGTTTGAGAGCCTGGGAGGGAAGGGGAGACTCTGAGTGGCCGCTCCCAAGCCTGGGAGGGAGGGGGAGCAGCGGCGCGCGAAACGGCCGCTCGGGATCTCCCCCTCCCTCCCAGGTTTGAGAGCCTGGGAAGGAGGGGGAGACCCCTAGCCGCCGCGGCGCATGAAACAGCTGATTCGCGCGCCGCTGCTCCCCCGCCCTCCCAAGCTTGACAGCCTGGGAGGGAGGGCGAGTAGCGGTGCGCGAATCAGCTGTTTCGCGTGCCGTGGCAGCAGCAGCGGAGGTGAGCTAGTGTGGCCGGGGCACATTTTTAGGGGCGACATTCTGGCGCCATCCATGCTGCCCCTAAAAATGTGCTGCCCCAAGCACCAGCTTGTTTTGCTGGTGCCTAGAGCCGGCCCTGCTGCTGAGCTTCACATTCACTGTTACCAATCAGATAGATGTCATCTTCTCTGCATACCAAAGGATGTGAACATTATTATACCTCTACCCCGATATAACGCGACCCGAAATAACATGAATTAGGATATAATGCGGTAAAGCAGCGGCTCTGGGGGGGCGGGGCTGTGCACTCTGGCAGATGAAAGCAAGTTCGATATAACACGGTTTCACCTATAATGCAGTAAGATTTTTTTTTTTTGGCTCCCGAGGATGGCGTTATAATGGGGTAGAGGCGTACCTCCAATAATACCACCTAACATTGTTTCCATGTTCCTTTTCCATATGGTATTTCATGTGATCTGTCATTTTACTGGAAAACTGCAATGGCAATGAAACAACACAGAGGAAACAAGGAAGAGGGCTAGTACTGGCCAGTTACAGCAGAAGAGTTCACACTAGAGAGAACTTTTCCCCCAGAAATTGTTATTGAAGTGGACCCACGTGTTAATCCCATTTAACAGGATGTATGCTACACAGTGCTGGGCAGCAGGCAAAGGCATTTAGAAGATGAAACGACATACGCTGCAACTTTTAAAAGATTGTGGTATAATAATAGTACTTTGCACTTCTCGAGCTCCTTGTATCCAAGGCTTTCAAAGTCCTTTCTCACAAATGAGATGAATCAAGCCAGGGTGGTTTTGCTTTAATAAAAACTCATTATATGCTGGCTTTGCACAACCAATTATTGGAATTCATGACCTTTTGGAAATATACAGTATTTTGCCAAGTTTTCCTTGCTCATTAGTATTGCTCAAACTAAAAAAGTGTTTTACTTTTCCTCTCTAAACAGAAGTAAGAATAACCTACTAATAAACTCCCCACAATGGGAGTAGAAAAACCAGATCTGCTGTGCCAACATATTGCAAACTGCTCATCAGCAGTTGCTTGTGCTCTGCCCGGGAAGATAGGGGAGAAGAGGAATAGTTCTTTACTGTTCCAGGAATTAGAAACATTAGTGACAAGAAAAATATGGTTAAACAAGAAAATGATTAAAGACTAAAGGCCAGCCTCTGATTCAGCTTATATTGGTGTAAATCTAAAGTAACTCAAAATCAATAGAGCTATACCAGTGTAAGTAAGAACAGAATCAGGTCCCAAGATTACTTGTTTTGTCCCTATTTCCTCCCTCTAAATGGCAGGTGAAATGGCATTTGGCATACACAGCTGCATTTTCCCTTGTTTCAAAGCATACACAGATGACTATTTAACAAGTTCCAGTCTTTCAGTGTGGCTGTGGAAAGGCAATTTTTTAATCTTGACTGGCAAGCCCTTGGCAAACTAGCAATCAAAGGCAGCCACCATCAATTTCAATAAAAGATTGTTGGGAGTCTGAACACAGATGGGATCATATATTTCCACTCCGTATCCAATGCCTCTATCTTCTACTTTGTCCCACAAAGCAAAGAGCTGCCAAGTCATAACTGGCATCACTGAATTAAATAATTAGCACTTTAATAAGGACTGGTAATTGCTGAAGGTGCTGTGAGACCTCACAGACTGGCCTTTTCTCTCCCTTAGTGCAGCTGTTGGTTAGCAGGCAGCTGCTCTTCAGTGACTTGATGGCTTCTCAAATCAGTCCCGGTGATTCCACCTCAGAGAGCACTATTTCCTCTGAGTCAGTACGCACCAATGCCCCAAAATGATGGGAGCACTGCCCTGGCCAGAAGTACCGCATCTGGGGCTAGTCTGCCCTACAGGGCCAACTCGCCATCTTCTCTGCTCTTGCATCTCCCTTGCTGGGAAATAAACTATGCCCATCCCTTCATTGGCACACTGGGTTGGAAGTCTGACTCCTTACACCTTTCCTCTTGTAGTGCACATGTGCAGGGGATGCATAATTTACCCAAATAATGTTTTGCTATGAATTTTATCTGTCAATAGCCTGCCAGTCAACTCCAGCAACAAGGAACTCAGACATCTGCCAACGCTCTATCTGGAAAAGACTCTCTGCACAGTGAATTCAAAAACCATTGCCTATCATGCAAGGAAATGATCTAACACTAGGCACCAGGCCATTGTGATCAGCAGGGTACTGCCAATGGTGCCAAGCCCTCAATTATTTCCTCCCTGATAGGCAGCAGAAAAACAGAAAAATGTTCAAAAGTTCCATATAGCTGGAGCCAGCAGCTGTGTATTCCCGTTACATCTTGTAACATCACTGTGATGGAGAGGGTTGTTTTTTGGGGATGTGGGACTTGGCAAGCCCAGGGTTCAGACTCCTGAGATGCCTGAGAGAAGCCAATGTAACAAAGATTAAGTTGGTGAAAACTTGATAACCTTGATTTTTTTAATAAGCTAATATTCTGACATTAGCCAGATGAAAATTTGTATTTTGAAATGTAATGATTGACAAAGTTGACCACAGCAGTTTGGTTTTAATAGCTTTGGTGTCGGGTTGGGGTGCCGGTGGCATGGTCCAACCTCAAGATAAGAAAAAATAAAATGTCAATTGCATTTAGAATCCACTCTGTGTGCCTGGCTGTTTTAGCAAACATGGCCAAGTTGCTCTTGACTTAGACATATAACTACTAAACACACACCAAAGAGCTGTTCATCATGCTTTATCTGTGCATCCCCATTCCATTCCAACCTGTTGTACTATTTAACAGTGACACCATAACTCTGTATAGTATGGAGTCCTGTTGAGCTTCAGTTTTATGATAAATTTGCATACACTTTGGAGACCTTTGTAGTTTCTCATAACACAATGTGCAGTTAGTTATGGATGGAGTCCCTCTATCCAAATTTCACACACGCAGATAACTGTATGTCACCGGCTGCATTAGACCCTATCCATTGCCATGCTAAACAGTCTGGTCAGAACCTTATGAGTCAATAGCTACATCTACCTCCTCTCTGGACTTATTACTGACTAGTGGATCCTGCAAGGTCTTTTGATTCCAGAGATATCATTCAGCGGTTCTTTGTCAGACTAGTTGCTGAATCCATTCAGTCTTGTTAGTGTCTCCAACTTCTATGAAAGAACGTTGCCAAATTTAACTTTGAATTCCGTATCTCCATGTGTGAGCTGGAGCAGTCATGGCTTTTGGAGCTCATAAAGGAGGATTTTTTTTTTAAATAGAAACAGACTCTAGCTCTCTTTTGCTGTGAAAATATCTTTAAAATATTAACCAATCTAAAATGATGCAACTGATTGCTAGGACTGAAAGGAATATGTAGCTGGGATCCACTTCTAAAGAAGGAGGCTGAGGAGTCCTAAAGATCTCTCTGACAGATACATTTGATGTAGAATTCTGTTTGGAGTCTATCCCAAAGAATTCTCACTAGCAACCTCCAGAATCCTAAGGGTGACCCTCCTGTACGTAGTGGTGCATAACCGTGGGCAGAAGTTAATTACATTTCAATGGGAGGTGGCAAACAATTGTCTCACACACCCCCATCCGAAAATTCTACAGCTAGCTCTGCTTGTATAAAACGTTCAACTGTCCTGAGCAAGCCACTGCTGCTGCAATGATGACAGCTGCAAGGGGTATTTCCTTGAGTTTCCCACCAGTCTCTCTAGGTGTGTATAGGGACTGGGGGGATGCACCACTTAGCCCCTATAAATCACCTCTTGCTACCCCCATTTTACTCAGGGAATATTGTATTTATCACAGACTGATGTGGGTAACTTTTGTGGGAGCCCTTAATTAAAATGTTGGTGACACATCATTGTATTTGCCTTAGAGGTTGATGATGTCCATCGATTAATACTTTTTCATATACAGCCAATCAAACATACAATCAATACTCTGGGGCTAGCAGCTGAACTGACCTTTGATACTGTGTTATTGTTATAGAGCACAGTAAATTTATACAGCACTTTACAATCATAAATACACAATCTCTGTCCCAAAGAAGGTCATAACAGTTCAAAATGGTGTGTGGTGATAAAGTAGCTTATAAGGAAGATGTTAAATTGAGGCTGATAAAATATTCATTGGTGATTAGAGAATTAACCACAAGTGCAAAAGACAGGCGGCTTAATTCATCCTGAAGTCACAAAAGATCCGCTAATGCCACTATCTCGGTGTTGCTTAGATTAAAAGAAATCCAGTGTGTGAAATGGTAACATTGCTAGTATTCCAGCCACAGTACATTCTACCTCAGGAGTACTACAGATCAGTTACTACCCTAAATATACACACATGCAGTGTAGGTCCCATCCTACCTAAAGTAAAATCTGGGTGCGCATGCAAAACACTATGTACTAGCATAGGCACTGGAGCCGGGATGATGGGGTGCTGCCACACTCCCTGGCTTAAAGTAGTAATAACAACCCAAATAACCATTTCAGAACCACCACTATAAAAATTGTTCCAGCACCCCTGTGTACTAGGGCAGTGAGGTAGAAGGAGGCTTATTCAGTGAGGCCTATCTTTAGAGCATAGCAACCTGGCGTGGGACCCAGTCAGTTCCGCCAGCCCAAGTTCTTCTGTTCCAGTTGTCTCTGCTTGTTAGGACTCATGAGCATCCCTCAGAGTTGTACTTTCTCCCACCCCCAACCTCACATCATGTATACTTAAGGCCCTGCTTGAATCGCGGGATGATCTTCAAATAATTGCAGCTGAGTCGCAGACAAGACATGAAAAATCACAGAAAAGTAATAATGGAACTTTATTAATAGTGGTAATTTGGAAAAGCCAGAGTAGACTTGTTTGTTTAAGAAAAAATTGCTGGAACAATATAAACACTCAAGTATTATGTTATGCCTGCTAATTTTTTGATAACCAGACATTTTGCTGTAACTATATTACATTCATTAAAAATAAAAAGTGACCAGTACAATATATAAAATGCAGAAGACTAAAAGTCTTAACACAACTACTGTAGAAATAGTCCAGCCATTTTAACCTTTTACATTTCACAGGCATTGAATGTTAGTGCAGTACTAATTGCATATTCAAAATGCATGCAACATTGCAGACTGTGCAAAGTAAGCTAATTAAAAGGAAAATTGCAGTGGAAACCTAATATTGTGGGATCTGCAATTTCCACATTATCACGAATGAAGCGGGGCCTTATGTAGACTAGATTTTTGAGGAATCTTGAAGCTCTGTGCAACCAGAGGAGCATGTGGCTCTGGAAATGAAACTGATGGACATGCATTAAAAGAATGTGTGTAACAGATGAATCTCTGACAGCAGATCTGCCAAGTCAAGCCATTTTTAATCAAACTGGCGGAATATTCACTTGCTATTTCATTTAACCAGTTTCTACAGTCCCACTTGGGACAGCAGTTTAGTTGGCAATGTTAATCTGGTGCGGCCAATGGCATCTTTTATTTGTGTTTTCATGCTTGGAAAGCACCATAGAACTCAGGGCTCTGTTTTTTCCCATTAAGAGCCAGGTTGTCCTTGGGCCTTATGGATATGTGGGGTGGGAGAGGGCTCAAGCAGCCTTCCCTTCCTACCCTTTCCATGCTCCTGTCAAGAACCAGGGATAATCATTTCAGTATCTGTGTTCAGGGGACACTGCAGAGACTTTTCCTTCCATGCCTCTTCAAGGGCTCAAATACCAAGAAAGGTTGGGGAGCAGGTGGGGCTAGGATCCTACAACACTCCTCACTGGGTCATAGAGCAGGCCAGATGTACTGAAGGGAAATAAAGCCAACATCCTGCTAAAGGATGTGATCCTCTATTGCGTTGCCACATGTGCCCCTGGGAATTCTGGGGATTGTGCACAGCTCCTCCAAGCTGGTGAGACTCTGTGCCAATCCCTGCTCTTAGCAGTGCTGGAATGATAGACTCTAAAAGTAAACTCCTGTCATGGGGCAAAGGGAATTAGACTGGAATATGTTTAATGTCATTGCCTGTGGAATAATCCAGTTAAAACATGGTTTGGAATGCTGGAAATGGACTTGCTTGTTTATTCGCTGTGTTCTTTCCAGCACTGAGTTCTGAAAGTCCTGATCTCAGGCCCCTTTTATCGTCCCACTGGAGCCTGAATTCTGTGTGCCAGGATTATTTTTATCATTTCATCTCCCAGCAATGTGCATTTTGGGGGGGAATATTCAACAATTTGTAGTCTGCAATTACCTACAAATTGCCACCAGATAGTTGATTATAGAAAATAAGCGCTGAAATGATTGTGCAGGAGCAGCTTCAAAGTCCCCAAAATATGAGGTTCATGTATGTATTTCATAGCCTGCCTCCAGCAGTTGTTGCATTTTTTTTTTTCCAGTTTAATGCACAACATTAGTCACTTGGAATCAAAATCACCTTGTGTGTAGGAGGGTCTGAGGGAACTGAGAATATGCGTAACACATACATGCCTGAGTCCTACATTTAAAATATAATACTCAGGAAAAGATTGGGCTGCAAGACAAGGCCAGCTAAATGGGGAAGCACCTAGCCCAGGGGTTCTCAAACTGGGAGTTGGGATCCCTCAGGGGGTCACGAGGGTATTACATGGGGGGTTGCGAGCTGTCAGTCTCCACCCCAAACCCTGCTTTGCCTCCAGTATATGGTGTTAAATATATAAAAAAAGAGTTCTTAATTTATAAGGGGGGTCACACTCAGAGGTTTGCTATGTAAAAGGGGTCACCAGTACAAAAGTTTGAGAACTACTGACCTAGCCTATCAGTGTATGGCATCATAACAGAGTTGGGCTGGGCTCTGACTCAGATGTTGCCCTTGAAACCAAACCTCTCATCAGAGCCTGGCTAGGGGTTTGAGTTGGAGCCTGGGTTCCTGTTTTACTTGGTCTGGTCAACCATCTAGACTGCAGTGAGGTCGCAAACTAAATGACTCATGCTAGCACAGAGGTTCTGGAACAATTTGTACAATGGGGTTGCTGAGAGCCAACCAACCTGTAAACCCTGCATATAATGGAAACCATTTCAAGCCAGGGGGTGTGGTAAAACCTCAGCCCCCCTATTCCAGCACTTATGTGCTAGCAATCCCCTAAGGCCTTCCCACAGTTCTTACCCAGGAGGCACTATGACAGCTCACGCAGATGCAGAATAATGCCAGACTGACCTGGAACATTTTGATTCGACTGACCGAAATGTCTCTATTTAGAACAACTCACCCACCCCAAACACAGTATGTCAGTTCAGTCTGATCAACAGAAAATTGAAAAAAATTCAGAGAAATTAAAAAATTTTCATGAAAGTTTTTTATTTTGCCGAACCACATTTTCCATGAAAAAAATGTTGATGGAAAATTCCTGATCAGCTCTTGATGCCTTACAGAAGCCTAGATACTCCTATGATCCCTAGCAATCATTTTATTATCTAGATTCTATAAGGCCTACAAAAGATCCACCTGATACTGATATTAGGTTGTCCCTTGCATTTTCAGGATGAGATCTTCATCTGGTATAAATCTGTGTTTAATATTGACTTCAGTGGAGCTCCACCAGTCGAAGGTCTGCCCTTTGCTTTCCCTTTTCTGCTCTTTGTTTACAAGTCCCCTAGTCTTCCGCAAGATTCAATGTGTGTCTTGTACCTTTTCATTGCTTTTTGCAGCTGTATAGGCTGTTACAAGCATAATTTGTACTCATATAGCATTTTTCCTCCAAAGCCTCAGCCGTACTTTTTAAAATTGATGGCCATTAAAGCACTTTTCTTGACAGATTGTTGCAAGATTATCAGGTAGTCCTAAAGCAGTTTGGTTGGCATGATAGGGAAACTGATGATTTCACTGGTGTGAGTCCAAATGTCTGTCATTTAAAGGAGATTTTTTTTTCCTACAAGGCCAAAGGAGAGGAGAAAAAGATGAATATTGGCCAGTGTGTTACTGTTTCGTTGCTGAGTGCAATGGAATTTATAATATTTTATTATAAATTAAAGCAAGTGTGACAGATGAGGAAGTTGGTTAGCCTTTTGCCCTGTGTCCTACCAGTTATCAGCTAGTGAGCTGTTTAAATTCCACATTCCGTGTTAGTCCAGAAGCTAGAGAAGTTGTATAAGATAAGTCAGTAACACTATAGCAATGAACTTTGAAATGTAGTTATCTACCATAAATTGAAATGAGATATTTTTCCGTGCTGGATACCAGCTAAGAATGGTTCCATTGAAATGTTCATGACTCAAGCTATCAAAGTTGAATATTTAATTAATCACACAATTTCTTTTGGCAGGGAAAGTTTATTGCTTGAGGTGTACATCTTTGTTATCAGAATGCACAATACAATATTGCTGCATTCTTATTCCAGCATATATTAAAGAAAACTCAGAGCATCTGGCCCTCTGGGAGAAAAGGACTGGAAAGATAAGTTTCTGGTCGAATACATATGTCTCATTGGCTTCATTTATCTGGAACACACTTCCACCTGATACTAGACAGTAGCTACAGAAGAAATAATGTAATTAAAGATAAGCCTCAGAGAATGGATTTGTTTAATTCAGTGTTCTTGCACTTGCAAAAGAAGTTGCAGTGTTGTTGTTTTCTTCTCACTATTTGATTTAACGGTGCAATAAATTAGCAGTGATTACATTCCATTCATGCGCCTCAACAGATACATAGCAAGGTCACACTGCATCATGTTGCACGCACAGCAGAGTGAAGGTGATTTTTAGAGCTGGACTGCTTCTCTATCATGTGCACATCATCATTTAGGTGCTCTTGAAAAAAGGTTCTAACTGACATGTGCGTGCTTCTGCAGGAAAGGACACAGGGCAGTGGCAGTATTGCTAAACGCAACTGACGGTGTCTTCCATCACAGCGCACTTCTCCTAGTCTTCCTAAATTCCTTTCCACCCCAACCCATCTAAAGAGCAAAATGTTCAAAAATAACATATAAAGCAGGGGCATAAAATTCCCTGCCCATGTGACGTTGTTTGGCTCTCATGATTTACTCCGATTCTGCAGAAGTCGAACTTTCTTTTCCCCCTTCCCCTGTTTTAATAAAAGGTATTTTTCTTCACAGCTATAAGGGCTAGAATCTTTCAGATGTGAACCAGTATAGCACTGTGCTAGACATCCTGAAACAAGGGCTCTGAGAGGTGTGAACTTTCTGATTTACCTCAGTAGCTGTTAATGCTAATGAGTGTTATTTAAAGAAGCACATTTTCAATTAACTTGGTGCATGGCTTTTAAAGTGCCTGCATCATCTTTTTCCCATGGAGTGATGCTGAATGTAAAGGCAGCTTTACTAACTGCCAGCTTTTTTACTATGTAAAAGTCATATTCTACCCACTGACTTCAGCGAGCACCAGATCCAGTCCTTTTTGCATAACTCCCACTGATGACAGTGGGAAGTCTATTATGGAATTGTATGAGGTCCTAGTGTAACTCTGACAGACCCCAGTTGTCATCAGCTGGGATCAAATCTGGGGCGTCTGGAGCTTAATGCATGAGCCTCTCTACTGCATGAGGTAAAAGCCAAGACTGTAGCTTGCTCCTCAATCTCCAACTGGTCTAGCTGCCACTAGATGGGGACAGAGTGCCACACCAAGCAGGCATGGGTTATACTAGCTCTTTAGCTCTGACCCAAAAGCCCGTAACTAAAAATGTTTTCCAGCCATCTCCACAGGATGGCTTTGACACCCCTCTTCTAAAGCATAGCCTGATAGTGAAGAGTTTTTAATCTTCAAGTATGTATTTATAATGAAAACTCAATCTCTTGTCCTGTGTCTGCTTGGGTTTTTTGTTTTTTGTTTAACCCTATTATTGTTAGTAAAACTTGCAATGCTACTTAGTAATAGATGCTCCAGGATTAAAATGGAAGATTACTGTACATTCTGAACTTATGGAAATTTTGAGGGTTATGTTTTTATTGCATTGACTACCTCATTAAGGTAGACATGCAGTTTTTCACAGATCTGTGTTCTACAGGAGAAGCCAAACCCATTCCCTCCTTCCTGATTTGTAGTGGCTTTACAATCTGGCTGGACCTTTGTTTAGTTACTGGATGATTCCAATATCATCTGTTCACAAAAAGTTTCACTCCAGGAAAAGATGTTTCCACTTCTGCTTTGTTTTATTCTCTGTGGGCCTGATCCAAAGAACCACTGACATCAGTGGAAAGATTCCCATTGTCTTCTGTGGGCTTTGTATCCGGCCCTCTTTGAGAGGTGACAATAAGCAAATAAACTGTACGTAACTAGATTGCATCCCTGTCCCCAACCCTTGTCTTCATACCTTGTAACCTCTTTGGAGCAGGGACTTTGTCCCTTTGTGTTAATGCTGTAGATAGGGGCCTGTGGCCATTATCGCAATAGAAATAAGCAAAATATAGAAACCTGGGAGGTGAACATGTTGTCACTGCCATATGATCAAGTTTTGATGTCTCTGCCCTTTCTTCAAAAGTGAGTCAAGGATCTTCACATAGTTAGATGAGGAAAATATTTTTTAAGTTGACTTTTCTGGTACTTAAATGTTCTGTGACAGTACAGCTTTGAGGAGGCAGGATTCATGTCTGAAACCTGTCCTGGGGCACAGTTCCTCCCCGAAGAGGGAAAAAGTCAGAGGTCAAATGTTTTGAAGTAAGGGTCATACACAGTACATTTTTGTACTTTATATTAGGTAATTCACTATTATCTATTGCCCCTGACACTTCCTAATGCCTGAATTCTCTCTCATGGATACGGAACTGAACTGTAACTGTAACTGACAAGATACATTACCTTTCTTCTTGTCTCTGTCACTATTTTGATTTACTCTTTTCTATCCTACCTAGTCTGTTGTCAATGTCCTCCTCCTTTGCTCTCCTTGTCACTCACTCTTAACTCACCTCCAACAATTGCCCTTCTCCTCAAAGTGCTTCTAGTGTCAGTAGTAGTAGAGGTCCTAATGCTAGTTGGATTATTAATGACAGACATTAGAACTTGGAAGCCTACTAACGTTAGACAGATATCAGTAGTGCTTGTCACATCTAATACTAGTAACAAAACCAAGTACTGGAACTGGGAATCCCCAGTGAGATTATATGCCATGCTGGGGGATAAAATGATGCCATGGCAGAAAGGGATTATTTATCCAGGCTGAAAGCCCATGGTCAGAAACACCAAGAGAGAGGGTGGGGCTTAGGACACAACCCTCTCATTGGCTAGTTTAGACGGTTTCCTACTCAGCGTACTGGCTTTGTAGATGCATTCATTTTATTGAGAGCCAAGGTGCCTAACTCCGCCTCTGCAGATTGTATTCCTGTGATTTAGTAGGCGCCTAAAGGTTAGGGCTCTGGGCTTCAGAGCTTGTTTTCCTTACAGTATACCTCAAGTGTTGCCACTAGCCAGAGTGCTGTTCACACACACACAAATCCCTAGCTTCAGTTAAGTGGTGCTTCAGTCTCTGAACTAGCTGGCCCATTGCCACTCTGTGTGTGTGTGTGTGTGTGTGTGTGTAAGCTTGAAAGCTGCTGATGCAGACGCTAATAATGAAGTGGGGGCACAGCTATTTTGCACTGCTAATCCGAGCACTCTGTGTAGCTCAAGGGTTGTTTTGAAATGTGGTCCCTCTCATTTGAGCTAGGCTAACTTAAGAGAAGTTAACAGTGTAGATAACTGGAGCTAACACTGCAGTGAAGACCTGCTCTCAGACTGGGCATGTTACCAAAAAATAAGTTTAGCTACACTTGCTTGCAAGAGGCACTCTCTGCTTCCCAACCAGGGGCCCCTCGTAAAAACAGTTTCTGCAGTCTGTTAGAATGATGCCTGTGTGTGCTGCACCTGGTTCTAAACTGAAGCGAACAGATTGTACTTCCAGACCAGAAGCAGCCAAGGAAAACCCCTCTTCCACAAATGGCTCTGAGCTACTGTGGGTGAGGTTTTCTTTTCAGTTGGATTCTGGCATTGGCAACAGCAAGGATACTGTCACAGTGAACTGTTTTAATTGATTTGTTTGTAACGTAAAGATGTTAGCAAGGCAGAAATAATCTGAACATTCTTTTGGCTAATTAGATCAGCCAGAACACTTTTCAGATCTGACCCAATTGGTCAAATCATGATGTGATGCTAGACAAATGAAACCTCTGAAGTCAACTGGAAAAAATAGCAGCCACATCCTCTTTACCTACACTCCTACAGTCTAACAGCACCTTTTGGATGCTATTGTTTGCTCCTGTTGCTGGATTCCTCCTGGCAGTCCTCTTTGCTTGCCAAGAAAATAGAATTTTGTTGCCTGCTGGATATATTTGTCTATGGCATGTCTGTCTTCTGTTTCTGGTATTCTGCATGGCTTTCTGAGGCATAAAACTACTTACTAGGGAGACTGGACACTCTCAGAGACTTGATTCTAATAATGGGGCCCCTTCTGTCAGGTTCTGAGTGACTCTGGCCTCCTCTGCTTCTTTTGGTTTCACTAAGAGTTGGGATAAGTACCTTGTGGAATTGTCCCAATTAAATGCACATTTTTCTGATGTGTTTGATCAAAACTGTATGTTCAAGATTACAGTTGGAAATGTAACCATTCAACAGTCAGGAATTTAAAATGTGTGGTGCCCATAACAACCACAAACGCTCTTCCTTTATGCATATGTACTGTTTTATTTTGTATTGCTGCAAATGCTGTTAGATTTATGCCATAATGTAAATGTTGGGCAGTCAGTGTTGAAATTCCCAGATCTGTAACGTGCTATAGAAATCCAGAAGATTCTCCTTTTTTAAATCCTTATTATTTATGAAAATGTTTCACACTGCTGTGGAAACCTATTGTACTTGTAGTATTTCCTTCTATTCCTTGAAGCAATTGTTGGATACAATGGCATTGCTATGTAGTCAGAGATCTGAATGTTACATGGATTATGTATTCTCATTAAATGTATTGATGAAATGTTCATGAAACTGTTAAGCCTACAGGATTGTTGTTCATAGTTTCTCTCTATTTCAAGGATATCTATCTATCTATCTATAGATATCCATCCTATTATGGAGTTAGGGAAATATCCTGAATGAGTAAATAAAACAAAGGTAGATACATTATTTGGCTGCAGAGACAAGGATCCTAAAAAAGTATTTCAGCACTATTGTTGCAAAAATGAATGCCTGCTACAGAAGAAGTGTCAGATATCCAGATGAAGTACTGTCCCAGAGTTGAGGCAATACGCTGACTGACTGTTTTGGGTTATAGGCAGTATGTGGTATTATAAAAGGTATACCAATTTTTTTTTAACCAGTTCATCCTACTTGGCCTGTCTTTCTTCAGATAGGACACTTCTTTCTTGTTTATCTTCCCACACCCTCAGATACATAAGGCATCCACCAGTTTTCCACCATTTATTTCAATCTTGTGCTGATCTGTTCAGGTTTCTGAGTGTCATGTTGAGGGATCTGGCTTCTTTCTCTAATGCTCTGTGTAATGTTTTTCTAGGTCACCCTCTTTTTCTCCTTTCCCGTGGAAGTAGTGTTGGTCGTCCATCATTGTTTTGTACCATATTTTGATGCTTTAGATTGGTTTGCTCTATGTAGAATTTCTGATGTTGCAAGAAACTTTCCAATGGACTCTGAAGATCTTCTACAGACATTTACTCTGGAATAAGTTGATCTTCTTATCAATTTCTATTGTAGATTTCCATGACTCTGCTCCATAAAGGAGGACAGACCTGATGCTGGTGTTAAAAATTCATATTTTTGTGAGTTGGTGGCAGTCAAGCTACTTTTCCAAATCTTTTCATGGTTATGAAAATAGTTAGATGCTTTTGATATTTGTTGCTTTGTTGTCACTATCATTACGTGCCTCACTCCCTAGATAGGTAAAATGACTTACTATTCTTGTGTTTCTTTGTCCACTGTAGTGGTTATGTTTGGGACACTGATAGCCATATATTTTGTCTTCCCCTTGTTGATGAACAAACCAACTTGTTTTAGCTGTTAAAAGCTGGGTCTTTTCACCACTAAGCAATGTGTTGAACCAAGCAGGTTACTATCCTCTGCAAAAACAGGATAATCCTATTGTGCTTTATTGTTTGTCCATAAAATTCCTTGGTTGCCTTCTGTGGTTACTTTCCTCATGACATAGTCAATGACCAGTGCAAACAATAGTGGTGTTTATAATATACCCTTGCCTTACTCCAGTTGTCACTGCAAACCATTGGCTGATGTGCAGTCAGAGGTGGTGACAACAGTTGCCATTATTGTATAGCGTAGACCCTTGATAATTTTAATTATTTTTGCTGGTTTTCCATAATATATCATGATTCTCCAAAGACTGTCTCTTTAGATTTCCAAAAGGCTTTTGATACAATCTGTCACAAGAGGTGCTTGCCACTCCACTCTATAATATATCTGAGAACAACTGTTTGGTCTGCATGGGATTCAATAATCTAAAACTTGCCTTATTCTCTCAAAGTTGACAGCCTGTTTGTTTCATGATACATTCCAGGATGATGATGCACATGATTTTCCCAGGCACTGAAAGTAATGCAATTCCTTTTCAATTATTGCAGTTGATAAGCTCACCCTTTTTTGGCAATTTTACTATAAGGACTCTTTTTCATGGGTCATTTTTTTTTTTCTTTATCTTGTCAAAAAACACAAGGAAAGTCTGGAGGGCTATTTTATCGTTTGCTTTAAGCGTTTTGCCAGTAACGTTATCTCCATCCACTTGGCCATATTTTAGTTTACTGTTGGCTTTTTTCCTTTGTAATAGCTCCTAAATCATATTCTAGTGGTAGGTCTTCTTCATGTATTTCTAGTAGTTCACTTGGGCTTGGTCTATTTAAAACAGCCTGAAAATGTCCTGCCCGTCCTTTCCTTTGTTTTCCTTCTATACTAAATCTTTCCATTTTCATCTTTAAATAGAGCCATCATAGTGCTAAAGTTTCCTTTTAGCCATTTGATTATCTTATACAGAATTGCAAGGTCACCTTTTTGGCTAACATCTTCAGCCTCTTGACATTTTCTATCAATATGTCCTTTTATCTCCCCTAGCACTCCTTTTTCCTCATTGCCTAGAGCTCTGTATTCTTCTTGCCACTTGTTTATCTCTTCACGTCTTAGCATTCATGAATTTTTGCTTTACACTTCTCATTTCCACTGCTGCCCAAGTAGCATCGCTATTCTATTCTTCCCTTTTTAGATTTTGTTATTAGAACTGTCTTTGCACTTTCTAGATAGCACTCGCTGATGTTTTCCCACAAAGTATCCATGTCCTGGTTTACTTCTGTTAACTCCATTAGAACACCAAATCTGTTTTTCAGTTCAAGCTGAAAAGTGCTTTTGGTGTTCATGCGTGGTCTTCTTTTAATCTTCTTCATCCTCTTTAACTTGATCTTCAATTTAGTTATACAAAGGTTATGGTCCCTGCCGATATCTGCTCCCCTGTACCCATGTACATCTGCCAATGAGCTGCAAAACTTCCTTGAAATGCAAAAATATCTACAGTATCAGGTTTTTTTTTTTAATACTTCTGGGGAGTTTGTCACTTTATGGATTTCTTTGAGGAAATGTTGTTCACACAGCAAATTTCTACTAATCAATCACCATTTTGGGTCATGTCCAAACTCCTGCTGCACTTGCCCATAACTTTATCCAACCATCATTGTTTTACTTCCTACCTTTGTGTTTAAATTACTCATAGTCACCATATTCAGTTTTGGGATCTTGGTTAATACATCCGGTAACAAATCATAAAAAGCATATTTTTCCTCATTTGGCTTTTTATTGGTTGGTGCATAGCATTGTGTGACTCTTAGTTTGAAGACTCTAGTCTGAAAGCAAATTCTAATAATTTTTTCACTGACTTATTCCCACTCAGTCAGTGCCAGTTCTGCTTCATTTGACATTAGGATTGCTCTGCCAGATTCATGTTTACCATCCACATTCCTGGAGTAGATGATGGCCTGATTTGTTTCTCTAAAGTATAGTTTATTCGAACTTGTTCATCTGCATTCACTGATTCCAAGGACATCAAGAAGGCATATATCCATTTCTTTAAATACTCAAGCAGTTTTAATAGCTTCGTAGATTGTTCTCTCAATTCAAAATCTGATGATTATTGATCTGACTTTGAGCAAAATTTTCAGGACATAGGCTTTCTTGTCATATTCTTCATATGAAGTTGATCTCTTGTTTGAACCTGCAGCATACCAGTATGGCTTGTGGTGCTTGTTGTATGTTTTTCTATGGTGGGGTTACCACATTCTTAGGTCCATGGCTCTTTATTCATCATTCAGAACTATCCACATGTGGACGCTTCCCCATTTGCCATCCAGTGCCAAAAGCAGATAGAGCAATACAGGTTTGAAGAAATGGTTCTATTTCTTTCCTATTATTGGTAGGAAGCCATGACTCGACCCTACCTCACCCCATAACCCTAGGCTGCAGAGTGGGGCAGGAGCACATAGAGGAGCCATTGGTACAATCCTAATGCATGGCACAGAGTGCTCACCGTCTGTTTGCCGTGGAGAACTCTGGAGAGATGATGCCTTCTGAAGTACAGTCTCCTCCAGTGATTCACCAGGGCAGAATGGCCCCCCTACCCAGGGCTGTGTGTAAATCACATATGCTAGCTCTAATTTGTTTGGCTAAGAAGTCACATTCTTTTTACATAGAGTTTTCCATCCATTTACTCAAGAAATGTGAAACCCACCATGGCTAAATAAGCATTGCTCTACTGCAGGGGTGGGGAACCTTTTTTCTGTCACAGGCCATTGACCCACAGAAAAAATCAATCATGGGCCACACACAAGTAAAAAAGCAACTTAGTTTAGTTTAGTTTTGTCTCTTTTTTTTTTTTTTAGAGAGAAAGAAATATAAAATGATCAACTCACCCGCTCAACTGGGCATGTAGGCTTGGGATTTCCCCCCAGCAGCAGGGCGAGTTGCGCTCACAGCTCCTCGGGGATGGGGAGAGGAGAGGTGCCAAAACTTGCTGCGGGCCAGATGAAATTAAGCAATGGGCCGGATCGGGCCCGCAGGCCATAGGTTCCCCACCCCTGCTCTACAGGTTCACTGAATCTATCTTCCTGTAGATACAACTAGCTCTTACTCCATTATGGTTTGAGAAGGGCAACCACTGACTAGATTACAAACACACAGCCAGACTTACTGTACCATTTAATCTTTCTTTTAATGAGGATTTTTTTCTTCTCTGCTGTTCACAAAACATGCACTGCACTTTCCATGGCAACTACCACATCATTAGACACAGATACCATCCCACGCAACAGTGTTTACTACAAGTAAGAATGTTTCCAAGAAAATTCCTTTCTGTAGCTGAGAGCCAGCAGAAAGGTGCTTGCCAATGAACACACTTCTCACCTTGTCATGTTTGTTCCTCAACCCACAGACGGAATTCCTGGAGAATGGGAAAGGTCTCAGAGGACTGGCGAAGGGCAAACATGTATGGTACCTGTCTTTAAAAAGAGGGACAAAGAGGAGTTGGGGAATTATAAACTAATTAGCCTAACTTGGATACCTGGAAAGTACTGGAGGAAATTATTATGCAATAAATGTGTAAGCACGTAGCAGATAGTAGGATTAATGGAATAGCCATCATGGATTTGTCACAAACAAATCATGCACAACCAACCTAATTTCCTTCTTTGATAGGGTCACTGGCCTAGTGAATGAGGGGGAAGCAGTAGACATGATATATCTTGATTTTACAATGCTTCTGATACAGTCCCACATTCTCATAAGCAAACTAGGGAAATGTGGTCTTGATGAAATTACTATATGGTGGGTACCAACAACAGGTTGAAAGACCGTACTCGAAGAATAATTATCAATGGTTTGCTGTCAGACTAGCAGGGTATATCTAATGGGGTACCACAGGAGTCTCTCCTGGGTCTGGTACTATTCAATATTTTCTTTAATGACTTAGATAATGGAGTGGAGAGAGTGATTATAAAACTTGTGGATGATACCAAGCTGGGAGGGGTTGCACGCAGGACAGGATTAGAATTAAAAACAACATTGACAAATTGAAAAATTGGTCTGAATTCAGCAAGAAGAAATTCAGTAAAGGCAAGTGCAAAGTATTTAACTTAGGAAGGAAAAATTAAATGCACAACTACAAAATAGGGAATAACTGGCTAGGCAGTGTAATGCTCAAAAAGAGCTGTGGGGTATAGTGGATCACAGATTGAATGAGCCAACAATGCAATGCAGTTGCAAAACAAAGACATAAACCCCAGAATGATATTAGCAGAAATATTGTATATAAGGCATGGGAGATAATATGGCACTGGCCAAGCCTCAGCTGGAGTACTGCGTCCAGTTCTGGGTGCCACAGTTTAAGAAAAATGTAGACAAATTGGAGAGAGTCCAGAGGAGAGCAACCAATATGATAAAAGGTTTAGAAAACCTGACCTGTGAGGAAAGGTTAAAAATACTGGACATGTTTAGTCTTGAGAAAAGAGGACTGAGGGGGGACCTGATAAGTTTTCAAATATCGTAAGGCAGAGGTCCCCAAACTGTGGGGTGTGCCCCCCTGGGGGGCATGAAGGAATGTTTGGGGGGTTATGGGAGGGCCTGAGCCAGCCCTGATAGGGGGTGGGGAGGGAGTGCCACCCACCCCCAGCTCTGCTTCAGTCTCACCACCAGCCACGACCACACACCTGGCCCCGCCCACAGCCTTGGCATGGCTCCACACCCGGCCAAAGATCCAGCTGCTGGCCCGCGCTGTGGCTCCGTTCCTGGCCCGGGGACAAGGGTGGGGCGAATCTAGGATCGGCTGTTGGCACCCACCGCAGCCCGTACGTGGCTCTGCTCCTGCCCCCACCCCCAGGCTCTGCCCCTGGCTGCAGCTCTGGCCCCAGACCCACTCCTAGCCCCAGACCCACCCCTAGCTATGGCCCTAGCCTCTGTGCCCTTATTCTGTCCACCCCTGCTCCTGGCCCTGGCTCTGGGGGGCACGGACAGGGGCAAGTTGAGCGTGCGACCCTCAAAAGTTTGGGGACTACTGTCCTTAAGGGCTGTTCTAAAGAGACCATGATCAATTGTTCTCCATGTCCATGGACGGTATGACAAGAAGTAATGGACTTAAAGCAGATTAAGGGAGATTTAGGTTAAATATTAGGAAAAACTTTCTACTCTAAGTGTAACCCACATACCTCCTGGGTGTGGTGGTCTGTCCCATCTAGTGGCAGTGAGACCACTTAGAGAGAGAGAGAGATAAAATGAGTATGTGCTACAGCCTTTACTAACAGCCAGTTGGCTTTTAGCTCATGCTGTAGAGGCTAAGCTCCAGAGGTCCCCGGTTCGATCCCCGCGACCGGGGTCTGTCGGCCTTACATAAGGGTAGTTAAGCTGTGGAATAGGCTTCCAAGGGATCCCTGTCATGGAGGTTTTTAAAAACAGGTTGGACAAACACCTGTCAGAGATGATCTAGGTTTACTTGGTCTTGTCTCAGCACTGGGGGGGCTGGACTTGATAACTTCTCAAGGTCCCTTCCAGCCCTACATTTCTATGATTCTATACTCTTCCTTCAACACTTGATCCACTTAACAACAACATATAACACTTGATCACTGAACACCACAACTACTGTCAAAGAGCAGAGAACTATATTGGACCTCACTCATATTTGGCTCAGTCAGTTACAGTAGAAGTGCTCAGCTGGGCAATTCATTCCATCTCCAGAAGAAGAACATAACAAACTAGCCTGAAAGGGGTAATTGGTTTTAAAGAGTCCTGCTTCTTTCTGTTCCTGAGGAAAGAGCAGTGCTTAATTTGTAATGAAAGAGGTGCTAGTGCGCGCGCTCTCTCTCTCTCTCTCTCTCTCTCTCTCTCTCTCTCTCTCTCTCTCTATATATATATATATATATATATATATATATATATATATATATATATATATAATCTATATATCTATCAATCAATCAAGCCTAGAGGTGCCAGGGCAGAGCACTGGGAAAGAGAATTGGATCAGTTGCAAAATCTACTTAATATAATATAGAAGTGCCTAAGTGACTTTCACTGAGATTTGTGCTCCTAAGTCATACAGGTGCATTTGAAAAACCCAGCCTAAATTAGTAGTAAAAGCTGTAGGACACATTCTACCCTTGATTTTTTGTGCAGAATGCCTGCTAACATGAATGCCTTTTGGGTGAGATGCATAACTACAGCCACCTCAATCAGGAGCTAAAATTATGAAGTGGGATGCCTTTTTCTGTCTACTGCACCTTTACATTTAAAAAAACAACAACCCCAAAACCCAGTGCCCATGTGCAGTGACAGCAGCCAGTTTGTTCAGTATTGCTTCTCCCTGTTCAGAGAGACCCCTACTGTGCTCTCTGTTGTGCAGCCTTGACTTTTGTTCTTATTGTTTTTCTTACATTAGGATGTTGTTGGATGTTGCTAAGGGTCGTGTGTTAATCCAGGTAACATGGCCAAATTCTAGCACTGCCTCTTGTTTGCCTACAGTTTCAGACAGATCCAGTATTCGCTTCCTAAACCAACTGTAGACTGTTCATCAATTGCTGTGTTCAACCCCAGAGGTAGCATGTATTACAGATGTGGCCAGAATTGTGTCTCTGTGCCCGTACACCATGCAAGGGTGTCAAAACTTAATATTTATGAAGTGCTTTGAGACCCATGGATGAAACGTGCTAGAGAAAGCACAAGTATTTATTATAATCGGTATTTATACACACATCTTCTGGACTTGAGGGCTGCTATAACGCATCTAAAATAATGAGTTTGCTTTATGAGAAATTACCAACTCAAAAGGTCACAGAGGTGAAAAATGAATCCTGAATATATTCACTCTGAATATTATAAACTCTACTGATCCAGGCAAACACACTGCAGAGAGTTTTATTGGCTTCATAAATGAGTACTCGACTTGCTCAAGTAGCTATAACAAATGTTGGTTGCTGTTTGCAGAATGAATGTAGCAGTATGCCCCAAGAACAGTGATCTTCCACTCTCCTTCATCTCTAGTTTTCCATGAAGTATCTGTCTGGTGGCTTCTCCTGTGAGATAAGGCTCTGAGCTCTGCTGACACTGCTGTCATTCTCCCTCTTGCTATTTGCAGTGGCACTGGCAGAGTGGCACTCATCACCTCTTGAAAAGATGCAGTGTTCACTGTTTTCTCAATTCATTGAGCTCCTTGACCCTCTTCTTTCTGACACGTGTGAAGTGGTCCTGGGAACATGAATCACTCTGCTAGTTTAAATAAGAATGCAGTATAAATAATCCTGGCTGTAGCTCTAGTACTCTGGGACAAAGGCAAGCTATAGTCCTGGTTCTCCACTGTTAGATGGGCTTTAGAGTTGCTGCTGTGGGAGTGGAATCAGCAGATCTTAATAGGTAGCATGTGTAACATTTAAAGCATAATACAAGAGATTTCAAATGTTAGAGGATCTTAAAAGAACTGGAAAGAAGCAGAAGAGCCTGCTGCTTAGAAATAACAATGTGATCGTTTTAAGACTCTTCTGAAGGTAGGAAATCTGTGCCATTTAAGGCACAGCCCTAAATGGCGATGGCGTTGCATTGCTCCAATGGGAGCATCAGGAGGGATTGTGCCCTTGCACACTTTGCACTCCCCTGCTGTGTGTGCCAGGAGAGTGGGGCCATAGTTTCTGTCACGCTGGTTCTGTGTGGCTTGTTCCTCCTGGAGCACGAGCATGGAACAGTCCCTTAATGGTGGAAAGTCCAGAATGCAATTGTGGCTGGCCCTTGAAAAGGTCCCTTTCACTTCAATGGGAGTTGTACTCACGTAACTGAAGGCAGAATTGAGACAGGAACACAGGGGAGAATGATAAAGCAGCTAAGGGCATGCAGCTGACTGCTTTTGTCTGCATGGATTTTAAACATGGGAGACCTAAGTAAATAGCTCTTTTTTCTGTCCTATACTACTGTCATCATAGGGCTTCATAGAAGGTAAAGGCCAACCAAGGGGTGTGAGACATTTACTATCAGGTTGTGACTAAATAGAAAGGAACTGTATTGCCAACCACAAGGGTCGGTGTAGAGTGTAAGGATGTTCTCTAACAGTGTTTCTCAACTTATAGGGCTTGCCTGCTTGGGGAGGCAGTGATCTGTTCAAGGGACGGGAAGGTGTGACTCATCTATTGACCAGTCAAGAAAACAGTTACTTTTTCCTTGGGATTCACCAATATAGCCATCAGTTGGAGACTGAATGTCCTACAAGGTTCTTGCCCTGTCTGCATGTTTAAAATAAGTTGCCAATGTTCTTTAAGATTTGAGTTTTTTATCCTTTTTTTTTTTTTTTAGTATTTACATCAGGGTTGGCTATGAATGTGGCTCTTACTGCACTTTGAGAGTAGATTTTGTCAGAGTTGTAACAAATGCATGGATCTTTTTCTTTCTGTATAACAATTCCTAGAGTGCATTATTCATCTTGAGAAACTGGGGATTTTCAGTGATGGAATATTTATATCTCAGCTTTAGATAGTATAATCAGGCCAACCATACCAACACAATATTCTTCCTTTCCCCACCTGTATGGCGTGGTTGTTACAAAGATGTGACACACACACACACACACACACACACACACACACAAATGCAGATCAAAAGAGATCTGTTTCCTGGCTTCAGCCACATGACTTGAGCCAGAGCTACTATCACATGACATGGGTCAAGGTTACATGGCAGATGACAATAGCCACTAATTTGAGTGACTACTGTAACTGTGGTGATGTGAAACTGATTTTTTTTCTGTGTTATATAGTTGAATTAAAAATGCTCCACCGGACATATGCTTATTGGCCCCAGTGCCTGCTTGTGAGCTGGCAAAAGAAGAGACTTAACAATTGTTTTTGATTCTGTGTCTTCCTGTATTGACTGCTAACACATATCTTGTACTGCACGTATACAAAAAACGTAGGGGGGAAAATCAATAGAAAACAAACCTTTCATGGATAAACACTAAGAGCAGGGAAACAGGCAGCAATGAAAATCAAATCAACAGAGCTTCAAAATGCTGGCAAACCTACAGCAAAGTAGGAAAAGGCAATTGACAACTCATCCCCTCTCTCCTTAATAGCAGGTTTAACTTTCCTCCACACCAAACTCCTGGAGTTTTGTTTAAAATGTAACTTAAATCCTAATCTGTCCGATGGCATCTGAGAGGCATTTAAAGTCACTTCATGGTCTCTCTGAGTGATAAAAAGGACCAGATAATTATTTTAAATACTTGGAAGGTCATTGAGATGCCAGCCATTATAAAGTTGCTAACTGTTACCATATGGTGAGATGCCAGTTATTTGCTCTTGCATATAGAGAACTATACATATAGAGAGCAATATGTCAATGAATCTAAATGTATTTGGTACGTTGGAATATAGTGACAGTTGTTATGTATATCTCCACTGCCATTCCCTCAAGTTTTCTAATTGGTATGCTCTTCTGTTTTCTTCTCTTTTTAGTTGATGTCTTCCATGCTTCTGAGGAGGGTACGCTTGTGATGTCACCCAATTTTAATTTGCTACGTGCTCAAAGTATGGTGGCTGTGTTGGTCAATTAGCTTGTACTAGAAGTTGGGGGGGAAGGGAGCTTTATCATTTACTACTTATTTGGAGACACTATGGCCCAGTGGATAGAGCACTGGACTGGATCTCAGGAGATCTGGGTTCTATACCTGACTGCCACTGGCCTGCTGGGAAAGCTTGAACAAGTCACCTGTAAAATAAGCATAATGATGCTGACCTCCTTTGTGAAGAGCTATGTGGTATTTTAATTAAACCATTAATTTTTCTAAATGCAGTGAACATGACACCTTTTTCTTTAGATGTACATTCACTGATAAAAGCAACTAGTGCTTTAGAGCCAGACAACAGTAATGGAGAAATAGCAAGTGACTGGATTGAAAGTGAGTCTTTGAATGAAAAGATGCAATGAAGTGAGAGCCATTACTGGGGTTTTCAGACAACTAAATATGTACATATATTTCCTCATTTCAGTAAGCACACACTAATAGATCTTCAGTTATTATGTGAACATGCATTCAATATTCTTGAAGACTGTCCTGTTACATTTAGTGTGTATGATGCCTTCCGATGAAGGTATCCTAAGACAACCACTAAGGGTCACATAGTGACTACAGGATCTGAGGAGTTCCCTTGTGTGTAATTAACCCTATGTTCTTCCATAGAATAACAAAATGCATTTCTACAACTCCTTTACAAAATGGTTTCTGGGCACTGCACTAAGTAGCTCAAGGGTTCCCAATTTGTTTATAGTATGGGACACCCCTTAGTACTGATATTGCAAATGGGAGTGAAGGCATCTAGAAGACAATCACATACCATCCTTGTAATGCACTGCTGTAATTGTTACACTTGGGAGAGTAGTATTTATGTATTTTTAGCTGTTTTCAGTGCAGTTAAGTAGATTTTCCTTTTGGGGGAAAGTTAATCACATCCTCTTTTTCTCATCAGTTCTGTTTCTCTCAGCCAGAACTGAGGAGAACTGGCACCATGTGACCAACCAGCTCTTTAAAAATGACCTGTGGTCCCTTGACCCACAGTTAGGAACTGTGGCAGTAACTTAATAAAGGAATTTTTGACAATTTCGTTTAATCCCAAAATTTTGGTTTTGACGCAGCGAGTTTTAAAAAGAGCTAATATAAATACTTCCTCGATTTTTAACAAAAAATCAAAAGGAAAACAGGTTTTATTTTAATGATTCCCCTGTAGTACTCTGAACTCCTAAATACCATTGTTCTCAACATTAGTGGATTTATAGTTTCATCGGCCAAGCTGTGTGAAATGTACAAAAAACAATATAAATGTTGAAAAGTAAATTAGATTTTCAAAATTTTCAGTTTTAATTGTCTAAGGTGATGTTAATTCTCTTAATACACAATATGATTTTTATTTTTACTATCTCTTGAAAGAATATTAATATTACACTGGAAACGCAAGAGAAACATAATGGACCCTATAGACATATCTTTGATTAATGCTGCTTTCAGGGGTCTAGCAACAGCTCTGCTCCTATATTCATATATAGAAAACAAGATAACTGGACTTGTATTTAAGATAAGAATATTATTGTCCCAATCCTGCAAAGACTTACAAACCAAATCAGTGGGACTACTCGCAGTGCATAAAGTTAATCATGTGCATAATCTTCATAGGATCAGGACGTATCAGTTAATTAGCCAAGACTTAGCTGTGCCAGGAAACTAAGTAACAAGTTAAATCACCAGGATATGAAATGGATAAAGATGGCCAGCAGGACAGGTAAAGCTGTGGCCATGGAGAGAGAGGTTCAATGAAAGAAATAACATTTGCAGCATGACTGCATCAGATGGTAAAGTAAAAGGTTTAGGGGGGAGGTAAGAAGGAGGGTACTTAGACCTATTGGTCTCCAGGGTGAAATGGAAAAGAACAGCAGCAAATACTCAATACTCACAGTGATGGGCACATAAAAGTAGATAGATGAAAGGATGAAACAGTGATCATGGGTGATTTATTTTACCCTGACCGAGTGGGGTAGTAACTGCAAATGAGCAAAAAAAAAAGTGTATGTTTCTGTGTAGGGAGATCAGGCAGAGCAGTTTCTCTATTAAACTACCAAGAGCAGTCTTTGTTTTGAATGGAATCTGACTCAGAAGGCAGAAAAACCTGTTCGCTGTAGACCAAAGATGTGTAAAGGAGTGCACAATAAATCGGAGACACTTCCCAACTCCAGAAAACATATTGTGGGAAAGGAGGAGGCACAGTAGGGCCCCACCAAACATGCCATTGCATGGGTGCATTCCAAATCAATATGCTCTTTTTTGCTCGAGCCAGAGATGGAAGGTATTTCTCCAAGAAGCAGGCAAGAGCTTTAAAAATACAGAGCACACATCTATTAGGGGAACTGTACTAAATGTATTCTGAAGGTTAGAACTGCGAATTTACAATAAAAACCAAAGCCAACTGAAAAACAATCCAATTGTGTCATTATATACTGTATCCTAATGAACTTGTGTTCCACCTCTCCTGGCTGGAATTAGAATAGCTCAGCTATAGCTCATAGGTCTTATATTGCCAACAGATAACTGAATCTCGTTTAGCTCAGTTAACAGGGGTCTGCTTTTGGAGCAGGGTGGTCATAGTTCTGTCCATCTGAAAGTCTAGAAGACCAAGGAATGCTGTAGAGTGACCCCCGTAAAGTCTTAGGTGTGTACATTTGTTAGCATATATGGCAGATTTTTTTTAGAGCGTATTGCACTAATGAATGCCCTGTTGAGATAAATTGGTATTAATGCCATGTAACGAATGGTGAAACTGAGGCAGAGAGGCTAAATGACTTGCTCAGAGTAATGTAGTTCCAGTGCCAGGCAGAACTCCATTTCAGGTTCAGTCCTATGTTAAAGTACTTTAAGAACATTTTTCTTTAAATGTCACTCAGGAGAATTAATGTAAAATAGCCCTCATGCCCCAGAGCCATACTAAGGGATTTTGTAAAATAGAATCTGTCAAAAAGAAATGCACCTTTCTTGAAAAGCGGGGAGGAAAAAGCAAAAATCAATAAAGAATGAAATAAACTATTTAAACAGTTAGCCTCTGGTATTACAAATGAGGCCAGAGTCTAATTGTTTACATTTAAAATTAGATTCACCAAGTTAGGAGACAGTAAGCATACAGATTTAAAACTCAAGTTTGTTTCTCAAAGGTTAGGAGGTCTTTAAATACATGAAGCTTTCTGACCAGATAAACCCGTGTAGGCTTTTGGGGTTTTGTTTTTAATTGATTTTTTGGTTTGTTTTTGAACAGCGCTATTGCAAGGAAAGAGATGTGATAAAGTCAGGGGGTGAACAAGTTTGAAAGAAACAAAAATAGTCTGCCTCAGACTTTCAGCAAAACGAACTGAAGTGAAACCACCATTCTAGGAGTTTTGAGAAACTCTTGATTTTTATTTCCATTGTTTTTCATTTTTGTCCTCTTCTGCCCTTTGTACATCCTGTTGGGACTGAAAGTGGAGGATTTCTGTGTGAGGCAGTTTATAGTATTTCCAACCCATATGTTAAAGCTGTTCTCATCAGAGTTCCAGCCTGGTTTTGCAAACCCAAGAGGTTCTGACACTTAAATAATTTTCAGTTTTAAAATTGTACTGTTGGTTCTTATCTTATATAAACTGCCTAGAGTTACTCTTCATTCGTGGTAGTTGTGATGTCTGTGTCTATGAAATTAGTATGGAGCTTCTTGTTTTCTGTGTACTATACCTTTTATATCTTAAGCATTCTCCCTATGTTCAGATTTCAGCCATTTTTGTTCTTGGAACTCAGCACAGACTGTTGGAGGAGAAATGCACTGCATGCCCTCTCATGGAGACTTCACATTTCTTCTTTTAATATTGCTCTGTGATATGATAGCAGCACAGATTAAGATTGGGTTCTGTTGATATACTGACATATTGAAGTCAGTGGAGTTATGATAATTTACACAGTTGAGGTTCTGCCCCAGAGTGCTGCAACATTGCATTTTGAAATAAAAGGCTAGCATGTGTTTGTAGACCTGCCACTCTTGCCTCCATTAAGACCCAGTGCCATGAAGGGTTCTTTGCATTACGGGTCTGATCCTGCACCATTGAAATCAATGGGAGCTTTGCAATTGACTATAATGGGTGCAGGATCAACCCCTGTGGATGAATTCCATCCCTTGTATATAAAGTTTACAGAATTCCTGAATGATTAGTCCATAAATCATTCCTTATGAGGCATTAATAACGTACAGTCAGAAGACGTGGAATCTGATTATCTCTTGAGAATCTAATATTAATGAAGTTCAATGTTTCTTCTGAATTAGCAATACTACAATAATACCATAATTAAATTTGAGATCTTTGCAACTAACACGTCAAGCTTAAACAGGAATGAACATATTTGTTGCCTGAAAAATGGAATAGAATCCAGATGGCACAAAATGATCTACACAGATAGGAAATTATAGGCAGCTTTTCTTTTTGAGAGCTAGGAAAAAATCCCATATGACAGAATGCTGACTTTGCACAATAATTCCGTAAATGTATAGAATGTCTCTTTCCTTTTGCTTCAGTCCTACATCTTACTTTTTGGCTTTTATTTCTCATCCTTTCCAAACTGTATATATCAAAAATGATAAAGCCTCTGAAATCAAAATCCCTCTACAACTTGGGGGAACTGTCTATGTACAACTAAAAAATTCTGTAAAAAGTGACAGAGTCCTGTGGTACCTTATAGACTAACAGACGTATTGGAGCATAAGCTTTCATGGTTGAATACCCACTTCGTCAGACGCATGGGTATTCACCCACGAAAGCTTATGCTTCGATACGTCTGTTAGTCTATAAGGTGCCACAGGACTCTTTGTTGCTTTTTGCAGGTCCAGGCTAACACGACTACCCCTCTGATACTTAACAAATTCTGGTTGGTTTTATGAAATTGTTGAATCATTGAATGCCTCAGTATATGGTGAGTCAACCATGAGTTAACAGGATCCCTGATATGTATTGCACCTCTCCCTCCCTACCACTATCCCTTTCCAGTTTGGAAGAAGCTGCAGAGCAAATGAAGGAAGTTCTTCACCTTAATGACTGGGCTCTGGTTGAACAATGGGTATGCAAAGGAGGGTAGTGAGCTGGGAAAACCAGTTCTACCCACGTGGATTGAAGGAAGCTGGTGGCTGAAGAGTGGAAAATACACACACACACACACACACACACACACACACACACACACACACACACACGTAAACAAAGCAGCCAGGTGATAGTGCTCATCTTTAAAGACTCAGAGGGATTCAAACAAAGGAAGCTTGGGCAGGAGAGAGGGACCGAGGGGCATGCTTTTATAGTAGAGGGATTATTTTTAACTGTGGACCAGCTGAAGGAGGAAGCTGGCTGGAGAAAGAGAGACTCCATGATTTGGAGAAGAAGCCATATGCAAGAGTGGGGATCCTGGATTCTGTAAGGGACTCTGGGGTAGGACCAAAAAATACTCAAAAGGAGTAAGGCAACTGAGGCAGGGAGATCAGTATAGGTGTGCTGTTTTGTCTAGATCTGTATATTTCTTATACTGTCTAGAGTAAAGAGTGATTGGCTTTGGAACCTTTTGCAAAGTCTGTGTGTTATGTGCTTCAACTCTCACATGTCCCTGGACAGGTAAACTGTAACCAAAAGTCCCTGCAAGGGGGGAGCTCTGGGTAAGTGTCTTGTTCAAGCTACCGGGGAGTCTGTAGGCATCAATGCTGGTCTTGGGAGCCAAGGGCAACTGGACAGGGAGGTCCCATTTCTGGAAAGGGATAACAGAAAGAAAGCCAGTGTCCAGGAAATGTGCCAGAGAGGCCAAGCAAAGGGACAGTTATTCAGCTTAAGGCATAGATGTCTAGTGTAGTGGAACCCAAACATAGCAGCCTGGTGAGTGTCCAGCAAAGGGAGCTTTACCAGGGCTGTGATATAGAGCTTTGGGAGAACTTCTCTGTTCCTTTGCATAATATATTATTTTGGGAGAGTGAAGCTCATTCTCATTGGTTTTTGCAGAGATTTATGGCCCAACTTAGAATAAATGGTACAGAGCACACAATGCCCTAAACCACACATTCAAAATGTACCTCAGCAGTAACTGAGGTTGTGTGTCTGTAACTTCTCACAATGCAAATTTATCTCTGCAGGGTCACTGTCTTTAAACATAATTTTGAGAGAGGATCTGGTTGAAACATCTCTTGAAGTATGGTGACATACCAATCCTACAATGTGGCATTGCTTATCTCTGAAACCTCTTACAGAAACACAGCAAAAAGTCCTTCAGCTTCTGTTAAGTCATGCCCATCACACCATGGGCAATGTAATGTTCTATCCCACTTCTCTGGAGAGCAAAATCCCTATCCTAAGTATAGTTATGACCCCAAAAATGGAAAAGTGCCTAAGAATCCAGGAGGTCTGCTAGGGACTTTGCTATTGCTGTTCAGATACTAGGGTGCTGGGCAGCAATATAATACCCTTAGATATAGATATTATAAGTCTTTAACTTTAAACTTCAGTGGGAGTCTAGCTCTGGCTCTAGATATCTAGGTATCTGGCTCTAGATGAAACTGTTACTATACACAGTTCCTGCAGTTATTCATATGGAATCATAACAATATCTGCTGTCTCTCTCACTGACTTCTCCTTCCTCAAAGTGTTGTCAATTCATCAATATGAATTGCTTCCAAAGATTTCATGGCAGTGAACTGTAGGCAAGAACTGATTACTAAATCATTACAGCTTCCCCCACCATGGAGGAAATACCACCTCATATTTGATCTGGATAATTGGGTATTACGGAAACATGCAGGATGTTCCTTTTGAGATCTGGATGTTTCAGAATTGTTCTGACAGCTGTTCAGAAGCTTTTCTTTGGGCAGAGAGATAAGCACAGTACCTCTTAATTGTGTAGTAATTACTGGAAATGCCGAAAGACATTGTTATGAAAAACTCACCAACCGTTTGCTTTCACATCTGAGCAGCATGGAAACTGGCAGTGTAAGATGAGAAGCTGTATTTACTATGCAAAATGGGAATATTTTCCACGTCAAGATGATTACGTTGATGACTGCAGGAGGTGAGTGCCTTGCGCTGGAGCGTGTACTGTTCATCACAGTATCTTCATGCAGATTTTCTGCATGAAAGGGAAAAAGAAGGGAGCTAAATTGGTTGTTTCACCCTTAAAGGTCTGAACCAATATTTACTGAAATCAGTGGAAAGACTCCCATTGATTTCAGTGGGCATTGGATCAGGACTTAAATCCCTTCACCACAGCTTGCACTGCCACTTGTCCACCACCCCTACGCATTGGGTGAGCTATTATTAGAGCTGCCTAAAGTGAGCAATTGAATGAAAACGGCAGTACACCTTCCTGGTGAGCCTTAGTTTTGGGACATGCCTGAAATCTATGAAGCAGGGCTAAGGCAATGAGAACTTAAACTTAACACCTTCCACTCTTCCCACCATTTCATTTCACAGGGTTATATAGGTTTTGCACAACTCTGCTTCATTAACTTCATGAGCTTGGTGTTTTTTAACCAGTCTACTTTTAACTTTATGTATTTCAAAGCATCTAATTCCATTCCACTCAAGATAAGGAGCAGAGAGCTGCAAAGGTGTTTTTCGTTGTATGCTAGAGTTTCCAAAACTTCTGAAAGCTGAGCCTTGTTCAGAAAAAAGAAATCAACCAGGTCCCCGTAACTCAGCCATGTGTTAGAGCAGTGGTTTTCAACGTGTGGCCAATGGATCCCTTGGGGTCCACAGACCATGTCTAAGATTTCCAAAGGTATCCACACCTCCATTCAAAATTTTTTAGGGGTCCACAAATGAAAAAAGTCTGAAAACGACTGTGTTAGAGGCCTACCCATGTTAATGTAGACCTCTTTTGTACCCACCCTTCTATCCCTTTGTTGAGAAATGCTGGTGAAGATATTCATAATGTGATGCTTACTTACCTTTTTGCTTACTCTGAGCCGCAAAGTACTTTAAATGTCAAAATTAACAAGATCATCACAGGCTTCTGAACTAGCACTTGTTGAAATCAGTGAGGAAATTCATGCTTCAGAGCTATTATGTCTGGTTGTCTGCAAACCCAGGAAGAGATTAATGCATTGGTTACACTCAGGTCTCATTCTGAAGATCATCTTCATGAGTTGTAACAGCTAGAGACTTTCTTTTTTGATTGAAAGCAGAGACCCTGAAGAGGTCTGTTTGTGCCCCACAGCTGGCCCCTCATCCCTCAGGTTTGGGAAACGCTGTTAGAAGAGATCACTTTTCAACTCTGATCCAAATATGTTCAAAGAGTAGAATCATTTTTGGGGCCAGCAGAGTCTGCTTCTGTGCAAAACTATCACTCCACCAGTCCTCCTAATGGCATAGCAGGTCAGATCTGTAAATGTAACACAGTTGTGCTTGGAAACTGGGTGCGGTTTAGCAACGTGTGAGGTTTTTCACCATATGCATCGTTATTTGTATTCTGTTGAATGGACATACAATAGAACCTTAGTTAGGAAACCTTGGGAACAAAGGTTGTTGTTCAGAACTTATGTTGGTTCTTTCAAATGTTTACGCTGAACATTGACTTAAGACAGCTTTGAAACTTTACTATGCAGAAGAATAATGCTACTTTTAACCATCTTAATTTAAATTAAAAAGTACAGAAATTTTCCTTATCTTGTCAAATCTTTTCTTAAACTTTCCCTTTTATTTAGTTTAACACAGTACTGTATTTGCTTTTTTTCCCCCTCCCCTGCTGCTGCCCGATTGCATACATCCGGTTCCGAATGAGGGGTGTGGTTTACTGGTCAGTTCGTAACTCTGAGGTTCTATAGTATCAGAAAAGCATTCTGCAGCATTACATATTCCAAACATCTGATGGAATTAAATGCCATGATGCTCCTCAAATACATAATCAGAGACAATAAAGAAACTAGAGAAGGAAAAACCCTATTATGTGATCCAGTCCTCTCCCCATCAGTGTAGGACTTTACCATAGAATATATGTTTCTATGCTGACAGGACATCCACTGTTGCACAGTTCATGTGCTTCTGTAAAGCTGTGCTCTCGATTGTGAGGAATAATCAAAGGAAAACAAGGACAGAACAGGAATCTTTAATTCTGCCCCTTGTAATGGTCAGGGGACTTGCGACCAGCTAGTCCTGTTCAATTTATCAGACCCACCTTGGAAGGGATCAGATGTTCCCTTTTGAGGGCTGAGATGCCTCAGTTGAAGGAACTAGGAGGTTGGCTCCTGTGACTAGCTCTGGTGAGAAGGGAAGAGTGAAAGGCTTCTGGAAGCCTGCATTGATTGTGAGTTTGTTACTCTTTGCAAGTTCTATTTGAATGTGCCCTGGAAGAAAGGCCTGAAAGATCTGGTGTGGCAGAAAGTCCCTCAGGGACTGGAAACAGACCAGCACCTCACAAGGAGGACAAAAAGAACAGGAGAACAGAGCCTGCCCAGAATTTTATGGGAATTCCTGGCCATTCCAGGAATCCAGGCTTGAACTCCCCAGGTTAGCAGGGAGTAGGAACACTATGGAAGCTACATGCTTAGTCCCTGAAGATAGCTGAAAACAGCTTTGATGGTGTTGGGCACAAAAGCCATTTGGGGTAGTAGGTGTGATAGAGGCAGTAGGGAACATCAGGGTCCTCTGGAGTCTTCTCCTTATTCTTTTTTCCATTCCAAAAAGAGTGAAAGAATCCCTTCAGTGGAGTGGCACTTGCCCGTGCTATGAGGCCCTTTGTATCTACTGAACATTTGTAGACACGCTTCCAATTTGAGGAAGAAATAGCAAGCAGGTTACTGCTGTAAGAAATTAATTTCCTCTTTCTTCAAGTGCAAATACTTAATTCTGAACTGAGCCAAGCAATTGGGGGGGGGAGGGGAATAATTCCTTCTACCAGTGGTGAGAGAGACCTTGCTGGAGCATGAAAATCCCTCTAGGATATGAAAGGATGAGCTGTGCTTCTTATCACCTCCAGTAGGTTTTACTGAATTTATGCACTCCATAATTAGATTGATACCAATAATCTGATTGCAGCTTGGTGGGTCAGTGCTTTTCCAGTAAATGATAAAATATATAACAGCAGCATTTCAAAGCCTATGGGCTAAATGTAATATAATCAGCTTCTTTCACAGAGCAGCGGAATTTAAAGCTTAAGCAGTTGAGTATTTTTAAAACAAAAATTTAGATCCTGTTCCTGAATAATGGAGATTGTGAGTTTTACCCATTCCCTCAGTTCTGAAGTATTAACACAGATAAGCTGAATATGGTGCAGCCATGTATTTGAAAGGAACACAAACCAGTTTATTTTCTCTCCACTTGTCTTAATTCCTGCATAATGGAATATCAGAGTTGTATATCTCTTTCATACATATGTTGTCATATCCCTGTCTGTGGCAATGCTCACGCCATCCCAAAACTAGAATGAAAAATTAAAGTTCTTTGGGCTTTAATTATTTTTGCTATTGAACCTCCAGTCTGTTTTGAGGTAATAGAACAATAAGAACTTTCCTTTAAAAAGGTCTCTCCTGAGATAATAGAGGAAGCCTAATCTCTTGCCGCCATGAATCTATCGTAGTCTAGATGTTTTGCCCAATGCGCTCTGCTGAATTGTCAGTCTGACTGAAATGCCTTTGGCATAAAAGGATGGGAGGGTGGGAGAGAGAAGGTGACTATATGCAAGGGTGTAGACAACCTTTTTTTTTTTTTTTTTTAGTTGGGGGCTATAGTTAATTAATAGCATAGCTGATGAGTATCACATTAATGAGTAGTATTGCACCATGACTAAAATTGTCTACTTCCAAGTTTCTCAAAGTGTTTCTTTATTCATGCAATCCTTACATTTCTGGTGGGGCTTAAGATCCCAGTTGTCCAGGACCATGTTCTACTATTTTTGTTGCTGCCTGTTCCAGGGAATGGTTTGGCCCAGGGTGCAACTTAGAGCATCCTTATGGCTCTTACAGTTTGCCCTTGAGTGCCTGTGACCCCATGGGGCTGTTTCAGCTGCAGGGTTTTCAGAGTGCAGTGGTACAAGTAGTGGCTAATGTGTAACAGTGAAGCTATTAACAGTTTATTGAGGAGAAAGATTTGTTGAGTGGTTATAGCCAAGGAACGAGAGTTGGGGTGAAATCTGGCTATAATGAAGTCAATGGCAAAACTTTCATTAATTTCAGTGGAGCTAGAATTTCACCCTTGGTTCCTATTCCTGATGCTGCCACTGATTTGCTGGGTAATCTCTCTGGCAAGTGAACCACTTACACTCAAAGCCTCATCTTATCTGCGAATAGTGGAACAAACCCAGGGCCACTTAGAATCACATGGTTGTCACAATGCTGCTCGTCATGGCCTCTTGGAACTTCACTGTAGCTGGGTGGCTAAAAACTAAGATCTTCCTCCTACAGAAGTCCTGGCTTCTGCCACTTGAGCTAAAGGAGCATTTCTGTGACACAGCTGAACTGTTCTGATCCCATCCAGCAATAAAACAATACTACCCAGTGCACCACAATACTTGATCCACCTTTGTTAAAGCACTTTGAGATCTTTGGGCAAAAGTTGTCACCAAATGCGAAGGATTGTTACACACTGTGTATCCTCCTATACTGAGCTTTGCATCTCTGGGTCTGCTCTTCAGGTCTGAGTTAGATTCATAGATTCATAGATTCTAGGATTGGAAGGGACCTCGAGAGGTCATCGAGTCCAGTCCCCTGCCCGCATGGCAGGACCAAATACTGTCTAGACCATCCCTGATAGACATTTATCTAACCTACTCTTAAATATCTCCAGAGATGGAGATTCCACAACCTCCCTTAGGCAATTTATTCCAGTGTTTAACCACCCTGACAGCTAGGAACTTCTTCCTAATGGCCAACCTAGACCTCCCTTGCTGAAGTTTAAGCCCATTGCTTCTTGTTCTATCCTTAGAGGCTAAGGTGAACAAGTTTTCTCCCTCCTCCTTATGACACCCTTTTAGATATCTGAAAACTGCTATCATGTCACCACTCAGTCTTCTCTTTTCCAAACTAAACAAATCCAATTCTTTCAGCCTTCCTTCATAGGTCATGTTCTCAAGACCTTTAATCATTCTTGTTGCTCTTCTCTGGACCCTCTCCAATTTCTCCACATCTTTCTTGAAATGCAGTGCCCAGAACTGGACACAATACTCCAGCTGAGACCTAACCAGCACAGAGTAGAGTGGAAGAATGACTTGCTCACAACACACCTGTTAATACATCCCAGAATCATGTTTGCTTTTTTAGTACCAAACAAAAATATATACGGACTACAAAATCACCCCATAAGCATTTTGCAGGACTTCTGCTTCCCCCAATATATTGTGTGATGATTGAAATTATTATTTTTGCTTTGGTAATCAGAGTGGAACACATGGGGGGAAGTTTAGTTTCAGGTAATTTGCTTATTCAAATAGCCTTCAGTTTGTTACGTGTAGTACAGATGGTCATGTGGTGGATTGTCTTTTCCCTCTCTGCATGACTGAAACTTTTTAACAGGCAAATAGTGAAACTTAAACCCCAGATAAGTTCCCAGTGCTAATCAAATGTCAAGACACTTGAACACTTTTAATAGCAACAGTCAGATGAATATTCATTAATGATTATTTGACTCTATGAATAGCAGCAACTATAATTTGAGTCATTTATTTGCTAATATATTCACAAACCTATCTTTTCATCATCTAATCAGCTTTACCCCCTGAGACTCAAGATGAGATTTTCAAAAGCACTCATCATTGGCCTAACTCTAACTCCCATTGGCTTCAATGAGTGCAGAGTTAAGCTAATACTGAGTGCTTTCAAAACCCCACCCTTGATGTGTTTTACTCTGCCTAAGAGGTGAATTTAGTTCAGTGAAACAATGATGAAATGTTCAGTTTTAAAACTGGGAGATGATCCTAAAGCATCCTGATTTAATATAACAGGTTAGTTTTCTTTCATATGATGCTTGCAGCCCTGCCTAAAGAGGATTACCTGATATTTATTGGTTTCAGAGTAGCAGCCGTGTTAGTGTGTTGCAAGTTAAATGTAAACCATAATACTATAAATCTTTTACAGAAAGCAAGTGACTAGCTTTCCTAACACGTTCAAGAGTCTACCTGTATTTCTGTTCTCTCACTACTTAAATGGGAGGAAGCTGAGCCCAGAGGGCTGGTCGTTGAGAGGTCCTTTGACTGGAACTTGTTTCCCGTGCCCTTGATCTGCCAGAGTCCAGAATTTTGATCTTTTATTTTTCTCTTTATGAAAGCAGTTAAGGAGGGGAAAGGCTAATATAGATATATTTATGGAAGACCTTTTGCGTTAGGTAGTGGCTTCAATTTATGGGATACCTGCCCAAAGCACAAGGTGACATCCACAGTTACATATTACAAATTAGAAGAATTATATTTTGTATAATGCCTAGCACAATGGGGCCCCAATCTCATCTGTGGTCTCTAGGTGCCAACCAGAAGGTGTGGTTCTATGGCATTGTGTTATGCAGGTCAGACTAAATGATCATAATGGTTCCTTCTGGCTTTAAAATCGATTAATCTGTAATACAAATAATAATGAAATAAAAATATTTGCATTGGTGCTAGCCCAGCCAAGGACTGACTATCCTCCTCTCCCTTCCCCTTCTCCCTTTAGTAACTGTCTGAGGGTACCAATTAATAAAGGGAATATTTTGTGCACTGAATACTCATTTTTTCCTATGGTTTGAGAAATTTCTTTCCTTTACAAAGCCTGAAAGTGTCCATAACATTTCAAATATCAGTTGGATCAATTTTGAAGTTTCTATGTTATGGGGATGCTAGAATGCAATGCCATGGAGTGCATAGTCAGGGCTAAGCAACAGGGTCCCGTGGCACCTTTAAGACTAACAGAAGTATTGGAGCATAAGCTTTCATGGGTGAATGCCCACTTCATCAGACGCAAGTAATGGAAATTTCCAGAGACAGGTATAAATCAGTATGGAGATAATGAGGTTAGTTCAATCAGGGAGGGTGAGGTGCTCTGCTAGCAGTTGAGGTGTGAACACCAAGGAGGAGAAACTGCTTCTGTAGTTGGACAGCCATTCACAGTCTTTGTTTAATCCTGATCTGATGGTGTCAAATTTGCAAATGAACTGGAGCTCAGCAGTTTTTCTTTGGAGTCTGGTCCTGAAGTTTTTTTGCTGTAAGATGGCTACCTTTACATCTGCTATTGTGTGGCCAGGGAGGTTGAAGTGTTCTCCTACAGGTTTTTGTATATTGCCATTCCTGATATCTGACTTGTGTCCATTTATCCTCTTGCGTAGTGACTGTCCAGTTTGGCCAATGTACATAGCAGAGGGGCATTGCAGGCACATGATGGCATATATAACATTGGTGGATGTGCAGGTGAATGAGCCGGTGATGTTGTAGCTGATCTGGTTAGGTCCCGTGATGGTGTTGCTGGTGTAGATATGTGGGCAGAGTTGGCATCGAGGTTTGTTGCATGGGTTGGTTCCTGAGTTAGAGTTGTTATGGTGCGGTGCGTGGTTGCTGGTGAGAATATGCTTAAGGTTGGCAGGTTGTCTGTGGGCGAGGACTGGCCTGCCTCCTAAGGTCTGTGAAAGTGAGGGATTGTTGTCCAGGATGGGTTGTAGATCACAGCAAAAAAAACTTCAGGACCAGATTCCAAAGAGAAACTGCTGAACTCCAGTTCATTTGCAAATTTGACACCATCAGATCAGGATTAAACAAAGACTGTGTATGGCTATCCAACTACAGAAGCAGTTTCTCCTCCCTTGGTGTTCACACCTCAACTGCTAGCAGAGCACCTTACCCTCCCTGATTGAACTAACCTCGTTATCTCCATACTGATTTATACCTGCCTCTGGAAATTTCCATTACTTGCGTCTGATGAAGTGGGCATTCACCCACGAAAGCTTATGCTCCAATACTTCTGTTTAGTCTTAAAGGTGCCACGGGACACTCTGTTGCTTTTTACAGATTCAGACTAACATGGCTACCCCTCTGATACTAGTCAGGACTGTGCTGTGTTGGCTTAGCTAGCATTTTTATTTTGAAACTAATCTTGCATAAACAAGTGAAAACAAAGAATACAGAAAGTCAATAATGAAAAACAGATGGACACAAATAATAACATGGTACAATGTGGCTTATGATTGCTGATTCTAAAACAGACTATTCAAGGCAACTTCTATAAAATACAAGTAAATCTGCTTTCAAAAATGTGTGAACTGGGGAAGAAAAATCATGCAATTAAGAGATGAAGGAAGATCACACAGTGTGATCAAATGTGAGCCCCTGTATGTTTTCTAGTTTTGTCACATATTCCATGAATGTAATTTGTGATCAATCATTGCTATAGGAAGTCACAGATTTCCATCTCCTCTGTGGCTTTGGCTGGGATAGAAAAATGAGGTATGTTGAGAAAATGTTAGTCTGTGTCTACGCTAGGTGCTAACTGATATTATACAACTATATTAGTTAATACACATTAGCTACCATGTTTTCTA